>NC_022031.1:60895642-60899338 GCF_000317375.1 Microtus ochrogaster | reverse complement strand
CAGGCGGATCTCTGTGAGTTCGAGGCCAGCCTGGTCTACAAGAGCTAGTTCCAGGACAGGCTCCAAAGCTACAGAGAAACCCTGTCTAGAAAAACAAAACAAAACAAACAAACAAAAGCAAGAAGTATCTCACATTCAATGCTCTTTCCCATCTATGCTTCCATTATACTCTTTGCTTAAAGGACCCTCATGGTTGCAAGGGGTCCACTTTAACAATCCAGGACAGTCTCTCCATATCTAAATCATAAATCACATCATCAAAGCCCTTGGGCCACTTAAAATAATATAGTGTACGTGGACTTTTCTGTCCCACCAACCGGTTCCCAAATAACCACAGAGACTTAATATTAATTATAAATGCGTAGCTGATAGTTGTTCTTAGCTAACTCTTATTACTTAAATTAACACATTTCTGTTCATCTATGTGCTGCCCTGAGACTCGTTTGCCTCGTGGATGTACTGCTGTGGGATAATCCTTCTGTATGCTGTGAATATGTATTACTCTCGCTGGTTAATAATAAAGATGGTTAGCCTATATAGCAAGACTGGATAAAGTTAGGTGGGACAATCAAACTGAGGGCTCAGATGAAGAAGGGTGGAGTCAGGGGGAGATGCAATGCTACCCAAGAAGCAAGATGCTAGAGAACAGATAAAGCCACTAGTCACGAGAATACACAGAATATTAGAAATGGTTTCATTTACATGTAAGAGCTAGTTAGTAATAAGCCTGAGCTATTGACCAAGCATTTTGCAATTAATATAAACTTCTAGACTGGGCAGTGGTGGTGCACTTCTTTAATCCCAGCACTTGGGAGGCAGAGGCTGGTGGATCTCTGTGAGTTCAAGGCCAGCCTGGTCTACAGAGCTAGTTCTAGGACAGGCTCCAAAGCTACACATAGAAACCCTGCCTCAAAAAAACAAAAATAAATACATAAATAAATATATAAGCTTCTGTGAGTTTATTTGGGGTTAGGCAGTCAAGGCAGGGAAACCTCACCTCTGCTTACAATGTACTCCCCATCTTGCCTGCTTGCTCTGCATCTTCTGATGTCTCCTCTATTTGATCCTTCTTCCCAGCATTCTCTCTGCCCCCAAAATCCTGCCTAGCCATCGGCCATTCAGTTTTTTGTTAACAATGAGAGCAACACGCCTTCACAGGGTACAAAAGGCTTATCCCACAGCACTATAGTGACAGGGTCTGAAGACTGAGATGTGGAATTGGAAACAGGGATCAATATTCAGTCTACTATAATGCCCAGTATTACAGCTATAACAAAGAAAGCGCCGGGACTCACAACCATCCCCAACATGAGTGTGTCACATCAACAGACCCAGTGCTGAGCTGGCCCTTGCAACAGCTGAGTGGTAGAGAAATTGCCTAGCATAAACAAAACCTGCTTGCCCAATAATCTGACCCAATGCTTAAAGTATTCTCTCACTTAGAGGCATCTAGAAAGAGTTATGTGCACCGCTGGACAAATATTGAAGACTGTGGACACAGACCCTGCTCTGAAGTTCAGAGTTTAGTGCAGGAAGGAAGACATTGAGTAAGCAAATACAGTCATGAACAGAACGCCAATCCCCAAGTTCATAGGCTGAATTAATGCCTAATTCCCTAGGTAATGGTATTGGGAAGTAATGTCTTTAGGAAGTGGTTAGTCCCCTTGTCAAAAAAGACCTGAAGAGTTAGTTAGCCAGCATCTTCTGCCATCTGAGCAATATGAATAGATCTGGGATCTGTGAGCACCCACCAGGATTTCTGTATTCTGTGTCCAGGAACAAAGAATTGAGCAGGGCAGGACACAGTCATAGAGAAAAACAGAAAGCAGAGAGACAGTTCATTAAGAAATAATATGCTAGCCGGGCATGGTGGCGCACGCCTTTAATTCCAGCACTCAAGGAGGCAGAGGCAGGCGGATCTCTGTGAATTTAAGGACAACATGGCATACAAAGCAAGTTACGGGACAGACTCCAGACTCCAAAGCTACAGAGAAACCCTGTCTCAAAAAAGAAAGAAAGAAAGGAAGGAAGGAAGAAAGAAAGAAAGAAGCCACCTCCAAGGACAGAAGGGTAGAAGTATGTAGCACACGGGGTAAGGCAGAGCTCTCTCTCTCTCTCTCTCTCTCTCTCTCTCTCTCTCTTTTTTTTTTTTTTTTTTTTTTTTTTTTTTTTTTTTTTTTTTTTTTGAGACAGGGTTTCACTGTGTAGCCCTGGCTGTCCTGGAGCTTACTCTGGAGATTAGTCTGTCTCTACCTCCCAAGTGCTGGGATTAAAGGCATTTGCCACCACCACCACCTGGTATTTCTTTTTTTTTTTTTTAGGTATAATATAATTAAATCATTTCCCCCTGCCCTTTCTTCCTTCTAACCTCCTCAAGTCCCCCCTTACTCTCTTTCAAATCCATGGCCTCTTTTTTCATTAATTGTTGTTACATGCATATATGTATGTGTAGATTCATATATATTCCCTAATATAACCTGGCCTATATGATATTACTTGTATGCCAGCATGTGTTTATGTACTCCAGGTGTGAGCTACCACATGGGTACCGGCAACGGAGCAGAGCAGCAAGCTCTCTCTCTCCAGCTGAGGGAAACCGGTTCTCCTACACGAGGTCTATCTGCTGCAAGCTGGCCTGGGGAGAAATGGCTTCTAGCGTTCCTCTTGGCTAGCAGGTGTTTACTGAGTGCTAATTCCAGTTTTCCCTCTTCTGCCTCACGAGGAAACAGCAAGAACCCGTTGTGAACCTTCATCGCGCGCTGACGTTGCCGGCATCCTGCGCTTAGACTTCTAGGCTCCAGAATGGCGAGATATAAAATTTTATTGTTTATAACCTAACAAGTTTATGATATTTTGTTACAGAAGCTCAAACAGACCAATGTGAAAATCAATAAATTCAATCAATAATTAAAAGCTGCAAAGAAGGAAGCAAACCGAGTCCCGAGGGAGAATCAGCAGGGTGGAGATGACGGACCTGCAGAAAACGGTTACACGTAGTAAGGGATCTAGGATCGAGTGCTGTGCAGGCTGAGGAGAGAAGTTGGCAGAGGCCCTACCTGCAGGAAAGCTTACAGCCTCGACCAAGCATATTCAGGTAGGTAGCAACCCTGCCTGTACAGGGCCACGGGGGAATGTGACACACATCCACCCTTTGATGTGTCGCCTGGGCCCAGGTTCTGTGAAGAAAGAGCATTCGCTTCCTTACAGGGCTTGTCATTTTGAAGGTCCATTCACCTATGGCCGGTTCCTCCCTGTCTCAGATTGGCCACTGCCCAAGTCCCTCCCCTTGACCAGCTACATCAGCAAAGAAGTCTTTGCCCCAGTTCCTGCCTCCTCCAGTGCTGAGAGTTTGGTCAAGGTCTTGCAACAGACTGCTTTTCTGTAGGAAAGAAAAATCAGGTTCCAGAGTTAGGTGACCAGTATCTAACATCACTGGTGTGATGGAGCGGTGGATGACGTCATGCTGACAGGGTCTAGGAGTCAAAGCTCTGGGCATGTCTGTGAGGGAGTTTCTAGACTGGGTCCCCTGGGGTGGAGAGCTTCACCCTGCGTGTGGGAAGCACCCGCCGCGGGCAGGTGTCCTGGGTCAAATTGTTTTTTTGTTTTTGTTTTTTTTTTTCGAGACAGGGTTTCTCTGTGGTTTTTGGAGCTTGTCCTGGAACTAGCTCTTGTAGACCAGGCTGGTCTCGAACTCAC
>NC_022031.1:60893524-60894628 GCF_000317375.1 Microtus ochrogaster | reverse complement strand
ACTACAAACAGATGTGGTGGCCAGAGACTGAACTCAGGTCCTCCGGTTTGCATGGGAAGCGCTTTACTGACATGTGCCCCCAGCCCCGCAATCCAGGTTTGCTTCCCTCGGATACTATAGTGTCCACAGGCTCTCCAGGTCTTTTCACGCAAGTGTTTGAGATGTCAGGATGATGAAGTGCGTCTTCTAAACAGAGCTCTTAGGATTCGGGTTCTAGCCGCTACCGAGTGCAAAGCAGCCCCCGTAAATGCAGATGCTCCGGTGAAAACCCCAAGCAAGCTAAGCGTTTCACGAATGCTCTCCTCTTTTATTACAGTTCGAATAGAACATTCTCCAAGGTGCCAAAAAGAGAGTGTAGGAACCCTGCACCCTGAAAAGACACCGTGGCTTCTGCCAGGTTGTAAGCAGCATTAAAACCACAAAGGACGACGCCCAACAGACTCTGGGCCCTGCCCACCGGTTTCACAGATGTTCAATTGCGAGGATAATCTCACACGTGGGAGTTCCGGTGACCGATGCAGTCACCTGATAACTAGTGGGCCACAGGGACTGTTCCAGCATTTATATTAATAACTATGTAACGACAGAGAAGGCCCTGGTTATTTCATGATGAGCATTCGAGTCCGTGGGAATGTGACCCCACTTCATGGTGCTGCTGCTGCATCTGCTGAAAGGAATGAGCCTGGAGTTATTTAAATTCTCTAGGGTTTTTTTTTTGTTTGTTTGTTTGTTTTGTTTTTTGCTTTTTATTTAGGGTGCTGGGAATAGAGCCTAAGGCTTTTTTTATACTTACCAAGTACACGTTCTTTTTTTTCTTTTCTCTCTTTTTTTTTTTTTTACTTTTTCAAGACAGGGTTTCTCTGTGGCTTTGGAGCCTGTCCTGGAACTATAAGTACACATTCTATCCCCAAACTATAATTTTAGCTCTTTTATTTTTTAAATATTTCCTACTAGGTTTTTTTAAAAATGGATTTTAATTGAGCTCTACATTTTTCTCTACTCCCCTCCCTGCCTCTCCTCTCCCCTTCAACCCTCTCCCAAGGTCCCCATGCTCCCAATTTACTCAGGAGATCTTGTCTTTTTCTACTTCCCTTGTAGATTAGA
>NC_022031.1:60886275-60891887 GCF_000317375.1 Microtus ochrogaster | reverse complement strand
TTTTGGTTCCTGTCCTGGAACTAGCTCTTGTAGACCAGGCTGGCCTCGAACTCACAGAGATCCGCCTGCCTCTGCCTCCGAGTGCTGGGATTAAGGCCTGCACCACCACCGCCAGTTTTGTTTTCTGTTTGCTTGTTTTTTCAAGACAGGGTTTCTCTGTCTAGCTCTGGCTGTCCTGGAAGTCACTCTGTAGACCAGTCTAACCTCAAACTCAGATCTGCCTGCCTCTGTCCCCTAAGTGCTGGGATTAAAGGTGTGTGCTACCACTGCCTGGTCAGTATAGTTGCCTTCTGTGCAAGACTGTCCAAAGGCTCTCTCGTCCTTCCATCCTGCTGACCCCTTCTCACAGGGACCAAACTGTGCGCATCTTCATGCATTTTGTTATTGACTTTCTTTCTCAGCTTAGGAACACCATCTCCCTGCGGTGCCCTGCCTTTCCTAAAGAGCTGCTTTTGGCTTCATTAACTCACTCATTCACTCATTCAGGAAACATTACTAAAGGTTTGCAGTATATCTGCTACAGTCTTAATTCGATAGGAAACATAGACCAGAGAGAAGGCCCTCCCATGGACAACACATGGGAACATCTCTAAGAAAGCATGCTTAGAACTGAAAATCTATCATAAAATTAATTCCAGAGTCTCATCTGAAGCAGATACCAGAAGCAAGCACCACAAGATATATGCTATATCCAATGGTATTTAATATTTATATCAAAATACATGATTCAATGCATTTTATCTTCACATTTGTATAAGTAAAACAATTATATGTTTGTCCCATGTCCCTCCTTCTATTTACAGTCAATGTACTTGGGAGGGATGGCAAGAAACTATTTTAAAACTAAAGTTAAATAGGAGGGCTGGAGAGATGGCTCAGCGGTTAAGAGCATTGTGTGCTCTTCTAAAGGACCCAAGTTCGATTCCCAGCAACCACATGGTGGCTCACAACCATCTGTAATGGGGTCTGGTGCCCTCTTCTAGCCTGCAGGCATATATGCAAACAGAATATTGTATCCATAATAAATAAATATTTAAAAAAAAAGAAACTAAAGGGAGAGTCAGGCACAGCAGCAGTTCTGGACAGAAATTCCAGAACTGGGAAGTTGAGGCAGGAAGACAAAAAGTTCAAGTTAAATAGGGAAACCCTGCCTCAAAGTAAACAAATACTAAGCCAGGTGTGGTGGTGCACCTCAAGAGCTACTACACAGGAATTCTCACACGTTCAAGACCAGCCTGGATACATGGACCACGTCACACGGAGCTTCATAACAAGTCCCTATCTCAACAAAACAAAATAAAAATAAACCAGAGATGAGAGAGTGAACCAAGGACCTTGCTTTGTCTTTTTGGTTGTTTCTATATAATTTGCTCATTGCATTTATTTATATATTTTCTTAGCATGCAGGAAGGAACACTAATGCCAGAGTTTACGTGCAGAGGTCAGAGGACAACTTTCAGGAGTCAGCTTTCTCCTCCCAGTGTGTGGATCCCGGGGATCCCATTCAGGTCATCAGGCTTAGTGATAACTGTCTTATCTGCTGAGCCATCCTGCTGGCCCAGAACATCTCTATCCATGCGTTCTCTACAATATCCCGAAAGCTTTTAGGTGGCAAAATAAAGGCAAAACCAAATTTGTCTCGAGTGCTCTGTGGAATTCCAAATTGGATCACTGACCCTAAAACAGACAAAGATGAGAAATTCAGTTAGGGGTTAGGAGCACTCTGTGGAGGGTTTGTGTGTGTGGATGCTGGAGATCAAGCTCAGGTCCTCACACTGGTGGACTTCATTGACTGAGCCATCTCCCCGACCCCTGATTTTCTTCCTCTTCACAAATGCGTCACAGTACGGTAAAACAATACATTAGGGGAAGCTGGGCACAAGGACACAAGTGTCCTTCCAAGCACACCCAGCCTTTGGCACGACAGGGCTGTCATTCACAAAGTGCATGCAACGAGACACTAAAAGAGACTCTCGTGATGTTTTGAGTAAAATTACAGTTTTATATTGAGTCATGTTCATAGCTGTCCTGGGGCACCTGAAGGCTGCAGGCTGGACAACTCTTCTTTTGTTTTCTGCCTGGTGTTCTCACTCTCTCTTTGTGGGTTGGAGGGCTACGACAAGGTCTCTAGCCTGGGTCTCAAACTCTGTCAAGGGTGATTTTGAACTTCTGACCGTCCCGCCCCTACCTTCTGAGTGTTGGTATTACAGACATGCGCCACCATTGCGTTTGAACAGTGCGGGTATCGTGCGTGCTAGACACACTTCCCTACCAACTCGGCAACATTGCCAGTCCTCTCCTGTAAATCAAAGCTTCCAAAATAAAAAAGTTAAGCACAGTACAGTGGTGAAAACTGTAGCAGCAGCTAATCAGGAGGCTGAGGCAGAGGATTACAGACAAGCCTAGGCAATATAGAAAAATGCCATTGTTATACACCTATAAATGAAATGAAATGGGGGCTGGAGAGGTGGCTCAATCTCAATCAGTCAATCAACCCACCCACAACTAACAGGCTTTGAGTGTAACTCAGGAGTAGGATGATCCCCCAATATATGCAGGATCCTAACAGAGAGGGGGTGTGGCTGGGAGGCTGGTTTTTATGTAGCAGTTTCCTCTGAGATTAAACACTCCATCCTGCAGGAAGCTCCTTAAACAGGAAGGCAAACAACTCAAAATAGCTTCAAAAAGTCCCTGAAACTGAGCAGATTTTCAAGGCCCCTCCTGCCTAGCAATAAAAATCAAGCAACCCTCTCAGACTAGCTGAGCAAAGCTGGGGAGAAAGATCAGCTGCCTGCAGGAAACCAACCAGCCATTTGCCTGGATGTTGAAACCAACGAGACACCTGGAGAGGGCAGGCTCCAGCCTGGTGATCTGCGTGCAGGCTGTGCAGCGTGCTCCTGGTTCCCAACTTTGTGAGCTGTCCCATGCTGGGGTGCACTGCGATGATACATCTGTCTTGGAGTCATTTCTGCTCCTGTAAGTAACCCTTCACCCACACTCCTCTAAGTAAATCAGTAAACTGAACTTTGATGGTGTCTGTACTCTGTTCTGTCATGGGCTTCTGTTGGGGTGACGTCTCCCCAGGAAAAGTTCTGTCACACAACAGCAGGGGAAAGGACAAATGGTTCCAAGATGAAGAGCAACGGGCTTCCACCTGACGGCCAACAATGCATCTGTAACTCCAGTTCTGGCTTCCAGGGCACTTCATGTGCACAGAAATGCATGTAGGCAAAACACTCATGCACAGAAAGATAAATTCTTAACTCTTAAGAAAAGGTTTTGGGCATGGTGACACATGTCTTTAATCCCAGTACTGGGGAGACAGAGGCACGTGGATCTCTGTGAGTTCATGGCCAGCCTGGTCTACATAGTGAGTTCTAGGATAGCCTGATCTACATGGTGAGTTCTAGAATAGCCTGGTCTACATAGTGAGTTCTAGGATAGCCTGGTCTACATAGTGAGTTCTAGGACAGCCTGGGCTACAGAGGCAGCACTTCCAGCTGTACCTTTGCACTAGCTCACTGCGCATGCTCCAAAGACGCTATTTTTTTTTCTTTTCTTTTCTTTTTTTTTTTTTTTTTGTGGTTTCTCGAGACAGGGCTTTTCTGTGGTTTTGGAGCCTGTCCTGGAACTAGCTCTTGTAGACCAGACTGGTCTCGAACTCACAGAGATCCGCCTGCCTCTGCCTCCCGAGTGCTGGGATTAAAGGCGTGCGCCACCACCGCCCGGCAAGACGCTATTTAAAAAAAAAAAAAAAAAGCCTGCTCCTCCCCTGCCCACCGTAGTCACTGCTGCCAGTCAGAGGTAGCCACTATTTTGTTTCTCTTGTGTGACGTTTGTTACATAGTGTGACAAACTATAACATATAATTTAAAATGACAGTTTCAACTGCTTGCGATTATTTCGCTCAGCTAAGAGAACATAAGGCTGTACAACCACAGCTGATGTCTACCAGGATTTTTTATAGTTCATTAAACAGCTGCCCGTTTCTTCTCCTGGCAGCCAGTGCTCTGCTTTCTGTCCAGTGAATTTGATTACTCCAAGTACTTCTGATAGCGGGGTCATACGTCACTCACATATGACTTATCCATCAGCATATGGTGACTCTGCCACTCTACCTGGTGCCGTTCCCTCGATATGCTGCTCCAGTGGGTGCCGGTGACAGCCACAGGCAAGCTGCTGTTTCATGAATTTGTGCCCCACGTTTGCAGCCAGATGAAGTGTTAGTCTAAATAATTCTTAATCAATAAAAACCTGGAAGATCAGATAACTGGGAGCCATCGCCACTTGCTTCCTGTCTCCTTCCTCTTCCTGTCCAAAAATGCATGAGATTCTGTCTGCACCCCACCTTATGACTTCCTGTCTCCACCTTCCTGTCTCTTCCTCTCATGCTGGGATTAAAGGCAGAAGCCATGAGTGCTGGGATTAAAGGCCTGTTCTACCACTGCCTGGCTTCCATAGTTAACTAGTAGCTAGCTCCGCCCTCTCATCTCCAGGCAGGCTTTGTCAGAACACAAACAAAATACCACAGGACACTGTTGGTGTCATTTTGTTTTGTTTGTTGCTTGTTTTGGAGATAGGCTCTCTCTGCGGTCCTGGCTGACTCTGTGTAGACCAGGCTGGTCTCACACTTGCAGCCCCTGGTGTACTACAGCTGTGCACCGCCACACCCCACTCTCTCGGTTAAAAAGTACTTTCACGTATTTGTGTGCGTGTGTGCGCTATGGGCGTGCACACCAAGGCGTACGCGGAGGCAGGAGAACATCTTGCAAGAGTGGGTTCTGTCTTTCCACCACGTGGGTCCCAGGGATCAAATTCTGATCAGGTTTGGCAGCTGACCTATGGCCTAGTTTTTGTTTATTTTGAGACAAGATCTCACTGTGGAGCGCAGATTCACTCACACCTCTTGTTTGGTAGCATAGGCTGACTGGATTTGCAATCCCGCCTCCTCGGCTGGGACAAAGACGCCACCCGCCGGACTCATTTTAACATAATGTTCTTCATGTTCATCCACATTGTACCGCTGCATCAGGACCACATTCCTTTTAAGATGGATAGTCCTCTGGTCTGTGTATACTTCACCGTTCATCCATCCAGTCCTCTGTACGTAAACATGCTGGAGACTGAGTAAAGAACTCGGGGTGGAAGCATTTGCATGCAGGCCTCAGGACCTGTGTTTGATTGCCCAGAACCTATATACAGATATAGATATGGCGCCATAACTCCTACGGCGAAGCGTGAGGGCCGGGTAGCCTGGAGTGTCCTGCTCAGCAACCAGAGAGAGACGGTGCCTAAAAGTGGGAGGAAAGAACTGACTTCTGATGCCAGGCAGCATTGGCCGGTGTCTTTAATCCCAGCACTTGGGAGGCAGAGGCACAACACACACGCACAACACAGACACATGCACACACACAAATAGAGAATGAATAATAAGTAAGTCTTTTAGAAATAGACTGTTTCTACCATATGACTATCAGGAATGTTTTCTGTGTCCTGTGTATCCTTAAAAAGTAAATTGTCGCCAGGCGATGGTGGCGCACGCCTTTAATCCCAGCACTCGGGAGGCAGAGGCAGGCGGATCTCTGTGAGTTCGAGACCAGCCTGGTCTACAG
>NC_022031.1:60881880-60886168 GCF_000317375.1 Microtus ochrogaster | reverse complement strand
TAAATTGTCAACGAACAATTACACTTATGTATTAAGATTTGTCACACTCAAGCAGGGCAGTAGTGGTGCACACCTTTAATCCCAACCCTTGGGAGGCAGCAAAGGCAGGTGAATCTGTGGATTTGAGGCCAGCCTGGTCTACAGAGTGAGTTCCAGGACAGCCAGGGCTACACAGAGAAACACTGTCTCAAAAAAAAAAAAAATTGTTACACTCATTAATATCCCACCTAGGGAAACGGGCACAGAATTCTGCTGGGAAAACATGGCAGGTGAGGGCAGAGAGAGATACCAGAGAGACCCTGCAGGGCACAGAGCCCGGAGGACATTGAGCTAAGCCTGGCTGGGTGGTTAAAGAGTTAAAGAATAGAGCCTAGATCCCCAAAACCCAAAAGCAGAGTCTGCCTAACCAGATGGATCAACAACTGTCACTCACCCAAACAAAGCCACCAGAAAAGCCAGTTTGGTGGCTTAGGAGTGTAGAGGAGCAACCTCAAGCCTTTGATTTGAACATTGCAAACATATCTGGGCAGAACCCTTTCACAGTTTGGACTTCCTTGTTTTCATTTTTGTTTATTTGTTTTATTACCCTGCTAATGCCTACTCTGCTGTAAGTAATTTCTGAAATCTTTATAAGCATAACACATGCATAAACCATCCAGGTATCCACAGTGAAGGTCTTGCACCAGCTTCTGAAAATGCTTGCCTGGGTGTGCATAAGCAGGGGATGCGAGGGAGTGTGTCTCAAGTGTTAGCCTACCCAGAAGGCCTTTCACGGAATAGCAGCACACTTTCACTTTAAAAAAAAAAAATTTATTTATTTATTTATTTATTTATTATGTATACAATATTCTGTCTGTGTGTATGCCTGAAGGCCAGAAGAGGGCACCAGACCCCATTACAGATGGTTGTGAGCCACCATGTGGTTGCTGGGAATTGAACTCAGGACCTCTGGAAGAGCAGGCAATGCTCTTAACCACTGAGCCATCTCTCCAGCCCACACTTTCACTTTTTAAGTAAAAAAAAAAAAAACAAAACCCCTTTCCATTTCTATTTCCTTTTTCCTTTCCTTTTGTTAGAATTGTTAGGTTTGGTTTTTTAGTGTGTGTGTGTGTGTGTGTGTGTGTGTGTGTGTGTGTGTGTGTGTGTGATGTGCTCATGCAGTTGCTTGTGGAGCCCAGAGGGTAACTTTGGGTGCCATTGCACAGGGACTGTCTACCTAGAGTTTTTTTGAGACAGGGTCTCTCTCGATCCTCAGTCTGATCAAGTAGACTGGGCTGGTCGGTCAGTGAGCCCTGGGACCGTGTCTGACCCTGAGCCTGGCACTAGGACCACGTGCACAGACCACGACACCGGCCTTTTTCCACATGGTCCTTCAAGTTTGTGTCACCAGCACTTTACCCGTTGATTGATCACCCCAGCACCTCTGCACCCAAATACTAGATTTTCTTATTTTCTTTTTAGACAGGGCCTTAACATGTAAGCCCTGACTGGCCTAGAACTTGCTATGTAGCCCAGGCTGTCCTCAGACTCACAAAGGTCTGCCTGCCTCTGCCTCCTGAGTGCTAGGATTAAAAGAATGTGCCACCATGCCCATTACCAAATGTTAAAATTTCGTATTCTTCTTGTCCTCCCTCCTTTTTTCATTTTGAAAGTGATTTTTTTTTTTTTTGCTATATATAGAGTTTGCTGACTTCTAGCTCATAGTGATCTTTCTGCCTCAGCCTCCCTTGTCCTAGGATGGCTTCATCATCATCATCATCATCATCATCATCATCATCATCATCATCATACCTGAGGAAATACCTCTGTAGTAGATTATCTAGCATGTGCAAGTCCTGAGTTTTACACACACACACACTCACACACACACACTCCCCTTAGATGAGAGACCATAACTCTCAACTCAGAAAGGGGAAGACTGATTCCAGAGATATTAAAAGATAATCACAGGCTTAGGACCCACTGGCTGTGGGAACTGAGGAGACAGTAGCATGCTCTACGGTCAGAAATCACTAGGGGCTTGGTAATGACGATGATAAGGCAGGCGGGAAAGGATCAGGGCTGGGAAAGATAACGTGGTACCTTCAGGATACGCTCAGGAGCTTGTACTTCAGAGTCACCGTGCCCAGTAATGACAGGTCTGCCGGAGGTGAAACCTCGCGAGAATGCAGAACGAGGAGGAGACTAGTGTGGCCAGTCTCACAGTTCAGCGCCTGTGCCTCTCATCTCACATCAGTGCTGAAGTGGTAATGCTCTTTTTTTTTTTTTATCTACGGTTTGACTACAGAAGACCACCCACATTTAAAAACAAACCAAATTGGGGGGCAGGAGAGATGGCTCAGCGGTTAAGAGCATTGCCTGCTCTTCTAAAGGTCCTGAGTTCAAATCCCAGCAACCACATGGTGGCTCATAACCATCGGTAATGGGGTCTTCTGGACTGCAGGCATACACGCAGACAGAATATTGTATACATAATAAATAAATAAATAAATTGTATACTTAAAAGCATGTGGTGTGCGAGGCTGAAAGCTGGTGCGGCCATTATGAGTACATGTTGCTCTCCAGAGGACCGAGTTCACATTCCAACACACACATGTTGGCTCACAACCAAATATCTCCAGTTCCTGGGGATCTAATGCCCTTTGCTGGCATCCAGGGGCACCAGGCATGCATGAGATACACACATACACAGATGTAGGCAAATCCTTCATATGCAAACAAAAATATTTTTTTAAGATGATACAGTTTGAGTATCTATGGAAATTAAATATGGGCTGGCGGGAAGAATTGGGTTCTGGGGCTGCTGAGGTGGGGGTGCTTAGTAGAGTCATTTATGGAAGGGGAGGTTTTGCATGTCATTTCCCCTGTAAACAGCCAGTGTGGATGCTCTTGATGGCCGCTGTACCCCGCGTGCGCGCTCTCGATGGCCGCTGTACCCTGCGTGCACGCTCTCGATGACCACTGTACCCCGTGTGTGCGCTCTCGATGGCCACTGTACCCCGCGTGCACGCTCTCGAACAGTGAAGCCTGGTGAAAGGACAGGACCATTTGGACCTCAGAGGTTCAAGGTTCTTAGAAACATGGAGCTTTTAAAGAATCTATTTATTCAGGCCGGGCGAAGGTGGCGCACGCCTTTAATCCCAGCACTCGGGAGGCAGAGGCAGGCGGATCTCTGTGAGTTTGAGACCAGCCTGGTCTACAGAGCTAGTTCCAGGACAGGCTCCAAAACCACAGAGAAACCCTGTCTCGAAAAACCAACAAAAAAAAAGAATCTATTTATTCTTTAGCAATTTTGTACAAGTATGTAATAGATTCAGGCCACACACACCCGTTCTTTTACCTTCTCCCTGTCCCCACTACATACCACCATCCCCTCAAGTCCCAGCCCATTTTCTTTTTCCCCCCATTGGTGTTATGCCATGGAACTGGAGTGACAGACAGCTGTGAACTACCATGTGGGTGCTGGGAACTGAACCCCGGGTCTTCTGGAAGAGCAGCAAGTGCTCTTAACCACTGAGCCATCTCTCCAGCCCTACCCTTGTTCTTATCTTTACACTTTTGTTTTGTGACCCACTGGGTTTAACCAGGGCCTCTCCAGCGAGGATGGGTGTGGAGCTCCACCCCTCATGGATAATCACATCACTGAAGACAATTGCTTGCTTTCTTTCCCAGCAGCCCTCAGAAGCCAGTAGCTCCTCTGGATGAGACTGGGCAGCATGAACTGTCCCCGTCCATGACTGAATGTTTACAGCTTCAGCCTTGGGCAGGCACTATGCATGCAACACCAGCTACTGCAGGTTCGTGAGGAACATGGCCCTGTCGTGCCCATGAAAAAGCATTTCACAAAGCTCCTCCCCATCCTCCTAATCGTACACTGTTTTTCACCGTCTTTTCTAAGAGGCTCCCTCAGCCTTGGATTGGGTGATATGGGTGCCACAATGCAGGCCCTCAATAGTCAGTCACTGTTTTCAGCACAACGGCCAGCCACCTCTCTCAGCACCGACCTGCCATTAGACACAAAGAGAAGCATCTTTGACCAAGTCTGAGAACGCCAGTCTACTTTTGGACAATATGCCCATTTAGTAAAATGAAAAGGTAGGCTCACCCCTGGACCTTTAAACCTACAGATTCACAGAACTACTGGGCATAATCCCCTCCTGAAGATGGGCCTCAGATTCAATCAAAAATCAGTTGGGCCGGGCGGTGGTGGCACACGCCTGTAATCCCAGCACTCGGGAGGCAGAGGCAGGCGGATCTCTGTGAGTTCGAGGCCAGCCTGGTCTACAAA
>NC_022031.1:60860600-60881305 GCF_000317375.1 Microtus ochrogaster | reverse complement strand
CCAAAACCAAAAAAAAAAAAAAAAATGACTTCTGGGATCATTATTCACCCACACATTGTATCTCTGTTCAAACTCTTTTAAAATTAGGAACATAATTTTTGTTTTTACTTTACTCTGAGACAAGGTCTCACTATATAGCAACATCTCTCAACCTGTGGGTTGTGGCCCCTTTGGGACTTGAGAAACCCTTCCACAGCGGTTGCCTAAGACCCATAAGAAAAACCAGATGTTTATATTATGATTCATAACACTAGCAAAATTACAGTTATGAGGTAACAACAAAAACAGTTTTAAGGAACTGTATTAAAAGGTCACAGCATTAGAAAGGTTGAGAACACTGCTATATAGCCTTCTGGCCTGGAACTCGCTCTGTAGACCAGGCTGACCTCATGGAGATCTGACTGCCTCTGCCTCCCAAGTGCTGGAATGAAAGGCATGTGACACCATGGCTGGCTTTGTTTTTAACTTTTATACATTTATTTGAAGGAGTGCACAGGCCGCCATGCACATGCAGAGGACAAAGGGCAACTTATAGCGCATTCTCCTCTTCTACCCGATGGGTCTCAGGTTCCAGCTCAAGTTGTCAGGCTCAGCACCGATGTCCTTACCATCAAACCAGGCCAGAAACATAGGTTTTGATTTTCACCTAAATACCAAACATCTCTGCCCCAAATACAAGGGTACCCTCACATGTAAAAGAAATACTTCTAAAGCTTAAATCACACATTAAACCCCACAGACATGGGCTGGAGTGATGGCTCAGCCGTTAAAGGCTAGGCTCACAACCAAAAATATAAACCCCACCAACTACTAGTGGGGGAATGTCAACACCCAACTCTCACCACTGGGCATGTCTGCCAGACAGAGAAATAAGGGAAGTAATTGATGTTATGACTTAACAGACATCTATAGAACATTCCATCCAAACATAAAAGAATATACCTTCTTCTCAGCACCTCGTGGAAACTTCTCAAGAATTAACTACACACTAAGTAACAAAGCAAACCTCAACGGATACAAAAAAAAAAAAAATTGGAATAACCCCATGTATCTTATCGGATCTCCATGACTTAAAATTAAAATTCAATAGCAACACTGATTTCAGTAAGTCCACAAACACATGGGAATCAAGCAATGCTCACCTGGATCACCAATAATGAAAATGACCACATACCCAAATTTGTGGGACACAATGAAAGCAGCGTTAAGAGGAGAGTTTACGGGATAAAGGCAGCTACATTCGAGGTTGATATTTCATCCTCAGTTAAATGCTCACACGGAGGGAAGTGTATCTCCTAATTGATTCTAAATCCAGTCAAGTCGACAGCGAAGATTGCCCAGCACATGTAGTTACTGGGTAGCTTCATAATGTCTTGCTTATGAACGAAACAATAAATGATACAATGTTCTTGTTTGTTTGGTTGATTGGTTGGTTGGTTGGTTTTTCCAGACACGGTTTTTCTGTAGCTCTGACTATCCTGGGTTTTTCTGTAGCCCTGACTATCCTGGAACTCGCTCTGTAGACCAGGCTGGTCTCGAACTCACAGAGATCCGCCTGCCTCTGCCTCCCAAGTGCTGGGATCAAAGGCGTGCGCCACCACTGTCCAGCGGATACAAAGTTTTTATTATGAAGTAGGTGAAGCAGCCGTTCCCACAGGTTTATATTATACATCCCAGTTTCTGTGGAATGGATTCGGTGTAAACTCTACCATTAGAAGTACCGTTCCCAGCCCCGCCCTCGGGGCTGTGGAGAATACCTGCGTGGGGGACGTAGCCAGGAGACAGGAGACAGTGTGAAATGGCCTTCGTGGTGCCACAGAGAGAGCAGGGTCGGACCCTTTAAGCAGAGAGACAGTAGAGTGCCTTTCACCTTCTTCAAAGGTTAGCCCACCAGGAGGGCAGTTTGAGGAAGGGAGAACAGTCTTTCCAGGGACACGCGTGTGCTTCCAATTTCAGCTACTAGAGGGCAGAATTGCAGCACTGGTAAAGGCCAAATGGTCCCGGCCCCGAAGAAGCTGGAAGCCAAACTAGACACAAACCCAGTTTTAAAAAAGGCAAGGTGCAAGCCAGAAAAGGTACAGGAAACAAGGGCAGAGCAGAGCCCTGGGTGGGTGGGACCGGGGTGTGGCCGGACCAGGAACGCACTGCTGAGGTGGCATCTAACAACTGCTGATGGAACAGAGGGTGACCCCCGGGTCCTGGCATCGCCTCAAATGAGACTGTCGAAGGTGTGGCTGCCACAAAGGAGAAATCTCTGAGCCTGGAAACTCAGACTTCTGTTCAGAGGTGGGGGTGGGGTGGGGAGTCCTCCTAGGGAAGAAAGTTTTCCAAGGGAAACTCCCAGGAAAGTTGGAGGGGGTCCAGAAGCAAGTACAGACAGAGTGTGGGGGTGGCCTGTAAAAGGCAAGGGATGACTTTTCTGGGGAGTGAAGAGATTCTCCTCAGTCGGTAAGCTGGTAATTAAAATCTCACCAGCCTTAGACCTCTGACCTGAGTTCCAAATCAATGCCCCAAAAAGACAGAGTCCCCTGAGTACCTGCCAGTCATCTAATATACGGTGTGGATTACTAATTAAGAAACATTAATCACAGAGAAACCCTATCTCGAAACCCCCTCAAAAAGAAACATTAATTGGCACTATCGTGTACAAAGAACACATACAGTGCAAAAAGGTTTTAATTTAGAAAAAGAAATCTTAATTGAAACCAAGCCTGATTGCATAGGACAGGAATCCCCAGCTAGTCAGAAAACTGAGGCAGGAGGGTCATTAGTTCAAGGTTTACATGGGCTATAGTGTGAGTTGAAAGCCAGCCTTTGAAACTTACTGAGATCCAGTCTCAAAATGAAAGGGAAGAGAATGTAGCTTTGTGGTAGAATACTTGGCTAGCATGTGGAGGATTGAGCCCCAGCACCATTTTAAAAAAAAAAAAAAAAAAAGGAAGGACTTTTAGCCAAGTAAGTATGCCAGTTTAAACCTGTAATTCTAGCTCTTGGTAAAAGACTTCAGGTCCTTCTAGGCTATGTCAGCATTTTGAGGTCAGCCTAGACTACCTGATCCCGTGTCTCAAAGTGAGTTCCGTCACTTTGGGGGTGGGATGAAAGGTTAATTGAGCCCATGACTTATGGAGTTAGAGTACCATTTAGGTTATCTGGATCATAAACAGTGGACAAGTATATGGAGAGAGAGCAGAAAGGAGTAAGGAAGGCTGGGCAGGTTGGGGAGTCCCTTGGAACACGTGGTGGGAAAGGCATCCATCTCTCCAGTATAACGTTTGAGCCAAGGCTAAATGCTAAGGAGCTCAAGTGCAAAGACGTGTGGGGAAAACCTTGCAGAAAATCTCTGTGCATATTTAGGGCTTCATTATTTACTATTAGACATTGTAGGCTCTGAAATAAGGGGCTGGGTTTTATTCTTATCACAAAACAAAATCAGTAGAGGATTTTAATCAGGACATTGGTTTAAATTTACCTTTCTTTTATTTAGTATTGGGATCAAATTCAGTCTCAAACATAGGCAAGAATTAATCCCTGACCCCTAAATTCTCTCCCCCCCCCCATTTGTAATAGAGTTCAGTGGACCTGGTATGGTGTCTCATGCCTGTGATCCCAGCACTCAGGAAGCCGAGGCAGGAAGACCATGGCAAGTTCCAGGCCAGCCAAGGCTATATAAAGCAACCTGTGTAAAAATACAAAGCAGGGCTGGTGAGATGGCTCCGTGGGTGAGGGTCCTTGCTGCCAAGTTCAATGATCTGAGTTCAATACTGGGATCCAGATGGTGGAAGATAACTGACCCCCACAGATTTTCCTCTGACCTTTACACACATATACACAGGCACGCAGACATACACAGAGACACACACACAGACATACACATATACACACATATACATACACACACATACACAGAGACACACACAGACATACACATATACACACATATACATACACACAAACACACATGCACATACACATACACACATACACACACAAACACAGACACAGGCACACACACACATACACACATGCACATACACACACAGGCACACACAGACATACACATATACACACACATATACATACACACACATACACACAAACACACATGCACATACACACACATACACACAGGCACACACACACACATATACACACATACACAATAACTTAGTAAATAACAACCAATAGTGATCAGTGAACTATTAACTCTAAGGAGACAAGAATGGAAGCTGAGCATAGTGGCGCACACCTTTAATCCCAGCATTAGGGAGGCAGAGGTAGGCTGTTCTCTGTTAGTTCAAGGCCAGCCTGGGCTGCATAAGAGAGTTCCAGGACAGCCAGGGCCACCTAGAGAGTCCCTGTTTCAAAGAAATGGGGCAGGAGGGAGGGGGATGGGGAGAAGAAGACGACAAGAACAGAGGCGGAATGGGTGAGACTCAGCAACAGAGCACTTGCCTGGCAGGCAGGTGGCTTTGGGCTCCATTTCTAGGTCTGAGTTGAACTATGGAGGCAGTGACTACTTAGGAGTAGTGACCAGAGTGAACGCAAGCTGCTGTCACCAGGGATTAGGGAAGAAGCAGACAGGGAAAAGTCTGAGAAGTGGGTGAGGAAATAAGACTGAGTGCAGAAGATTGCTAGAAGTTTCTCCAGCTGCACAGAGGGTGTTACAGCTGGCCGTGTTAGATGAGAGGAGACGGCAAAGTCAGGCTGCTGCTGTTGGCTGAGGTGGGGTGGGGAGAGAGTTCTGCACACCTAGTAAAACCCACGCAGGCAACTCTGGAGACTACCACTTATTTAAAGTCAAATACTTCAGTGGAATTTACCTAAGGACAGAGTGTAGATAAGGCGGGGGGTGGGGGGGAGGAGAGCCTAGAAATGGAGAGATGATTCCTGGTTTAGCCCTCAGGACCCACGTTGCACAAAGAGAGAAACAACTCCCCAAATTTGACCTCTGACATCCACATGCATGCCATGACACCAGCATGACCCACACTCCCTTTAAATTGAAAACAAACAAAAAAGCATCCAACCAGAGATCCTGGACAGAGGACTCAGGGGGGGAAGGAGGGAGGAGAGCCAGAGAAAGAATAATTTGAGGATTCCAAGACACTACCCTCAAAGAAAGGGCATTTGGAGTATCTCAGGCCAAGAAGAGTGGCCCACCGTACCAAATGATTTTGTCGGTCAATGACTTCAAAACTGTCAGAACGAGAATGTGACAGTGACCAGGAACAAACATAATTCCACAGAGTGTGAAGAAGCTGAGCTCCCTGCAACCTGCAGATTCTTTTCAGGGCTGAAGTGTGGCTCAGTGATAGAGGATTTGTGTGTCATCCACGAGCCTCTGCCTTCCATCCCCAGCACTGCTCACAAGAGAAGAAACAAGCTGGCAGTGGTGGCTCACGCCTTTAGTCCCAGCTCTCGGAAGGCAGAGGCAGGCAGATCCCTGAGTTCAAGGCCAGCCTGATCTACAGAGTGAGTTCCAGAACAGCCAAGGCTACACAGAGAAACCCTGTCTCAAAGAACAAAACTAGTTTTTTCCTGGTACTGGGAACAAACCGAGGTTCTCATACATGTTACAGAATGGGGAGCTTCCCTTGGCAAGGGCATTATAATGACCTGGGGGTGTTCTGCTTACACCCCAACCCTAAGAGGAACGCTTTTGTGAAAGAGAGCTTACAGGAGCTCTCAAGAGGGGACTACTCAAGAGATGTCAGACCAAACCAACCCAAGAACCGGAGACATATCCTAAGTAGGAGAGAGTCCCAACTTGGTTGACTACCATAATCTTTCAAGGAAGTTAAACAAAACGAAAATTCACATTGGGTGGGTGAAAGGGTGCCCAGGGGCAATCCTGATGACTTGAGTTCCTTCGATCCTCAGGACCAGGTAGAAAAGGAGAACTATTTATTAAGTCCATTAACGGCTTTGCATGTGTGTGCGCACACATGTGTATGTGTGTGTATATATTTCTGTGCAGGTGTGCCTCTGTGTACATGTTTGTGCATGTGGGTGAAAGGGTACCCAGGGGCAATCCTGATGACTTGAGTTCCTTCGACCCTCAGGACCAGGTAGAAAAGGAGAACTATGTCCTTCAAGTTCTCCTCAGACTTCCACACAGCCCCAACACCCAAATAATAAATAAATGTAATAAAAGTAAAAGGACACATGCACACACACATCATACACGTGCATACATATTACACACATGCACACACACATCACACACACATGCATACACATTACACACATGCACACACATACACATATCACACAGTATACATACTGTACACATACACACATCACACACGTGCATACATATTACACACATGCACACACATATACATACCACACACATGTACACACATATACATATCACACACATTACATACATAGACACATATCACACATGTACAGCATACACATATCATATGCATTATGCACTTACACATATCACACATGCACATACATATCACACACATACACATATTGCACAATACACCCACATAGAAAACATGTCACACACATCACACATATGCACACACATGTACACATATCACACACATCACAAGCACACGGTTTTAGTCCCATCCCTTTCTGTTGAATAAGAGAGAACATTTGCGTCTGTACTGGAATCCCGAGACAGCTGTAATTTAGCTAAATAGAGCAGAACGCTGGGCAGGAGGATTCCCACTGCAGCCCCGCCCCTCTGCTGTGCTGGGGAGAAGTACGTAGGTAGAAGACTCAGATTTTAGGTTGGTCTCCCCAGATGTTTTCTTCAACCTTTAGGTCTGGCGATCACTGGTCTCCAATGAGCTCTACTGAAGCCAAACTCAGCGTTTCAAGGAAAACTCAGAACCAGCTTGCCCTCAATTAACTCTTTCCTTTCTCACTTCCGTGTGGTTCGTGGCAGTGCAGAGGCACCGTGCCCACAATTAGGGGGCATTTTCTTTACTGAACTGAGAAACTGGCTGGTTGTAAAGTTTTGCTGTCTGTGCACATTGCACAGACACTGTCAGGACTCTGCACCACGACAGTTTGGAGAATAGCCAGAAAGAGCCTTCATATTCTCACCACGTTTTATCCTGTCTCCTGACTCCATGCTCAGGAAAGCCATTTCCTCAAAGGAGGCCCAAGAGTCTCATTCCCTCTTGAGATCAGAAAACCATTCCCGAAGAGGAGCAGTTTGACAGACCTGGGAGAGGAGAACAGGAAAGACGGGTCCCTTGAGTGGTTGAAGTAACACCCTCCTTAGCACGCTGGGCGGGCTTATCTCGTTTGATCTGGTCTGTTACGGTTTTTGTTCTTGTGATTGGCTGTTTCGTGTTTTAAACTAGGACTCACTTTGTAGCCCAGGCTGGTCTGGAACTCTTTGTAGCCCAGGCTGACCTCAGCCTTGTGGCAGTCAGCAATCCTTTTATCTCAGTTTCCGGAGTGCTGGGATCATAGGTGTGAACTATCGCAGAGAGTTTTGTTGTTGCTCCTTGCAAACAATCTCTCTAAGTAGTTGGACTAGAATTCTCCATGCTCTTGCCTTGGTCTCCTGAGTTCGGTGGCGTTACAGACAGGTAGGCATGCAGCACCACACCCGGCTCACTCGATTTTTATAGCATCCCTGAAACAATGCTATTATCCACTTCCTACCATTTAATACTAGTTAAATAAAATACAGATTCACAAATGGAGGCTCGGGTGGGTTGTGACAGCCATTTCTTCACATGGGAAAGCACAGATGTTGACAATTGAACTCTGCCACATCAGGGAGCGAGCACCGAGTGGTGCAGCAATTTGGATGATTCTCCAGGGAGCTGAGCACCTGTGCCAAAAAGTCTCCATACTCTAGTCGGGCAGTAGTGGGGCTCACCTTTAATTCCAGCATTTGGGAGTCAGAGATAGGTGAATCTCTGAGTTCGAGTTTAGTCTGATCTATAGAGCAAGTTGGAGGACAGCCAGGGATACATGGAGAAACCCTGTCTCAGGAAGAAAAAAAAAAATCTACATTTTAGAACTGGCAACAGTGATTGTCAAGGGCTGGGTACCACTGGAAGAGGTGATGCAGGGGATGTGGTGTGTTTACTTTAGGACAGTGTGAAGGATGCTGATGGAACTGTTCGGTATCTAGAGTTCACGGACCTTCCCATGTGACCATAGTGTGCAGATCTAAACCCTCACACAAGTAAAACTGGGGAACTTTCAGCGGGGCAATGGTGGTGCATGCCTTTAGTCCTAGCACTCAGGAGGCAGAAGCAGGAGATCCCAAAGAGTTCAAGGCCAGCTTGGTCTACAGAGTGAGTTTCAGCACAGCCAGGGCTACATGGAGAAACCCTGTCTCAAAAAATAAAAACATAACAAAAAAACCTGGGTAGCTTTGAATAGTGCGTCTTCCCAGTAACCTGGTTATGAAAATGCTACTGTTTGGGAAAACTAGATGAAAGATGCAGAGAATTTCTCAGTGTAATTGCTGAGAACTTCGCACGAATCCATAATTATCTCAATAAAAACTTTCATTAAAATAATGAACGAGTCAGGTTGTGTCCCTGGCGCCTGGGTCTTGCAGGCTGCATTATGTGTCACCCCTGAGTGTGACAGAGGACGATAGGATCTGAACTTTACAACCCCCATACTGACTCACGTATTCTGGGCAGGCTGGAAAGTGGGCATGTCTAAGTCTTATCCTAGGGGATATAATTAAAGACAATTCATTCCCCAGAAAAAGTTCCAAAAATGCTCCCATCTTGAAAGCCAGGATGACCTAAACTCCACTGAACACGACAACATTTTCACATGCCTGAGTCAGCTATTCTGACGCATCCTCTCTGCGTTTTCCACGACTCCTGTGCTCAGATATTGACTGGGGATAGTATTGAGGTAGGAGCAGGAGAGAGAGGTGGCTCAGAGGTTAAGAGCACTGGCTGCATAACAGAGGAGCCAGACAGGTTCAGTTCCCAGCACCTATACTGGTCTGCTCACAACAGCCTGCAGCTCCCTCTTCTGGACTCTAAAGACAGCACGCACGCGCGCGTGCGCGCGCACACATACACACACACACACACACAGGCAAGAACTCTTTTTTGTTATTTTAATTTTTTTATTTTAAGTAAGAAAAGAGGAAAAACAGCTAGACGGTGGTGGTGCACACTTTAATCCTGGCACTTCAGAGGCAGAAGCAAGCAGGTCTCTGAGTTTTAGATCAGCCTGGTCTACAGAGTGAGTTCCGAGACAGCCAAGCTATTCAGACGTTAGCCTGACTGACTCCATGATGGAAATGCATTCAGGCTGTAAAACTCAGCACATAGACCACACTGCCTGCCAAAACTAAAATAAAGACCTAACCATCAATGTCCACAGTTCTAAGAAAGTCTTGAGAGGGACTAACCTTGCTTTTTGGCTTCTGCAGTCCTGCTTCTGGCTAACCACTCTTGTTTACTGAAGTATGTCAACCCAAAACATGGTTTTTTGTGTTGAAAAACTTATCTTGAGAAAGGCTCGGGGCTACACTGAGATCCTGAACACCCAGTGTAGTTGCTGGCTAGCTAATAAAGACTTTCTATTGGCTTAAACCCATTTCTGAGCAGTCTTCTCTGATGGAATACCCCACAACACTTCTGGAAGTCCTGAGATCCCAGAGACCCGACCTTGAGACCCTGGGCCCTGGTAACTGACCTTCACCAGGCTACTCATCTGGGGTCCACAAACCTTCTAAGTTAGTCAGACCAAGGGTATCTTATACCTAGACTGGGCAGCCTAGTGTGGGATGTCTCAGCCAGATGGCAGGTTTGTATTCAATGAATCTGGGTAAGAGAGCCCTTACCTAGGAAGGGGTTCAAATGAGAGATCAATGCCCTGGCAAACTCTGGGAAAACGGACTTCACTGAGATCCAGCCTGCTAAGGAAGGTTAAAAGTACCTTTTAGTTGTTATAGATACCTTTTCCAGGTGGGTAGAAGTTTCCGTACCCTGACTGAAACCCCTCAAATTGTAGCTAAAAAGCTCCTTCAGGAACTGGTTCCCTGGTTTGGCCTCCTGCTAGCAATGGGGTCTGTGGTGGTTTGAAAGAAAACAGACTCCAAAGGAAGGGCACTCTCAGCAGGTGTGACTTCTATTAGAGTGGGCATGGGCTTATTGGAGGAAGTGTGTCACTGTGGAGGCGGGCTTTGAAATCTCATATATGCTCAAGCTACGCCCAGTGTTTAGACCACTTCCTGTCACAGGATGTAGATCTCTCAGCGACCTCTCCAGCACCATGCCTGCCTGCATACAGTCATGTCCCACCATGATGATAATGGACTGAACCTTTGCGCCATAAGGCATCCAATTAAATGTTTTCCTTAAAGAGTTGCCATGGTCATGGTGTTTCTTCACAGTGACAGAAACCCTAAGACAGGGTCCAACAATGGCCTGGCTTTCATTAGCCAAAATATCTCAATTAACAGCAAAAGCTTTAGATATAAATTGAAAACTGCATTTTGCAAAGAGACCTCAGAGTTCTGGGCAGGCAGAAAGAATGAACAGGACTTCAGAGGAAACCACCAAAACACTCACTAAAGAGTCCAGCCAAGGGTGTTGGACCCCCTTCCCTTGGCGTCATTTCAGGCCGGCTGCACCCCGCATCAGGAGGGATTTTTCTCCCTATGTGATGATGTTTGGCTGCCCTCCCCCACTGCTTCCCAGGCTCAGAGAGCAGCAGCTGGCAGAGCTCTCTATCCATTCCTTTTTGCAGTCACTATGGGCCCTCATGTCCTCCATACAGGATGTTCATTGGGCTGTCCGAGAGACCCAGCAGACCTGAGTACCCCGGCAGTTTCCCCTTGTTCCAGTCCAGTGACACTGTCTGGGGTCAGGCAGGGGGCCACAGGGGCACTAAAACCAACTTGGAAAGGACTCCATTCTGTGGCTGTGAAGGTAGTGTCTACCATACCAAGGTAAAGAAAGTGGGAAGCCACAGAAGCTGTCAAATGGGCTGTCTCCAAACTATGAGCTATTGAAATGAAGGTTCCTTTGGACCCACAGACCCCTTCCCTCCCTGCTTCTCTACCCTATCCTGAGACTTGTGTTTGGTACAAATACAGGGCTATGGTCCAACCCCCACTGCCTCAGTGGGACTTGGGAGCTAAGGAGACAGATGTGGGGAAGTTATTAGCTAATGTGACTACAGACCAAACCCATATTCCTCTTGACCTCTGCTCACTGATGCCCCTTTAAGTGTCTGGTTGTATTAGAGTTTATCTTTTGAGATAGGAATAGAGTTTGCAACTCTATGCATGCCCTGTGGCTGGGGACCCTAGTTACCAGAAAGAAACCAGAAAGAAGGGAAGTTTTCACTGGAAAAGCTGGGGTTGTAAAACTGGGGTTTCCTGAAAATTTCTTTTAAAGGATTCTGTCCTTCGGAAAATAGGGAAAACCCAGGGAATCAGAAACTATGCCACAGGAAGGGACCCTGGGGAGAGAGTTAATCATTCCCACCCAAAAATCAGCCAGGACTGCTGGCTATGCTTGGACACCTGGCCCCTGTACTATAAAGGGCTAGGAACTAATATTGTCAGCCCATTGACTGACGAATCTGATTATTACTAGGAACGATCCAAATTAACTTTAGAGGGCTTATAAGGGGCTAAAACTTGTCTAATATCTAAAACCTTTAACCTTGGTGCTTCCTTTATTCTTTTTCTTTTGTCTGCTATTCTACCTATGAGTTAATTCATCTGGATAATAGCAATATTACTGAGCCCCTGAGACTACCTGGGCATTAACCAACCAATAGTTTGACTAAATGCACCTCTTCTTTTTTTTTTTTTTGGTTTTTCGAGACAGGGTTTCTCTGTAGCTTTGGTGCCTGTCCCGGAACTAGCTCTTGTAGACCAGGCTGGCCTCGAACTCCCAGAGATCCGCCTGCCTCTGCCTCCCGAGTGCTGGGATTAAAGGTGTGCGCCACCACCGCCTGGCTAAATGCGCCTCTTCTGATGCTTTCCAAACTAAGTAGATAGTTTGATCAGGACCTGGAGGTATTAAAGTTTCTGTTTTTAGCTGGGTGGTGGTGGTGTATGCCTTAATCCCAGCACTTGAGAGGCAAAAGCAGGCAAATCTCTAATTGAGGCCAGCCTGGTCTACAGAGTGAGTTCCAGGATAGCCAGGGCTATACAGAGAAACCAAGTCTCCAAAAAAAAAAGTTTCCTTTTCTGAATTAAAACAACAGTTAGATTCCTGAACACTCAGTGCAGTTGCTGGCCAGCTGATAAAGACTTTTAATTGGCTTAAACCCACATCCCAGCATTCTGCTCTGGTGGACAGCCCACAGCACTCACCTACAGAAGAAGAGCCATGATTCTGTCTGAAGTCACTTTCGGTTTTGTCTGAGTCTGAGAAAACGTGCCTTCCTAGCAAAGAACGCTGTAATCCTGGGTAATCTGGGTTAAAAACAGAACAGAACTTGGAGTTTCACTTCATTCAGACCCTTCCTGGAAGATGTGTATTTTTCTGGGGAAGTATGTGCCATGAACTCAAGTCTATACAGCCCAGTGTAATCAGAAGCACTCACGACCCGTGATCGACAGCGAGAGTGGAGCTGGCTAATCAAGATTGGGCAGAGTCAGGAGGGAAGGAGGGATCTGGCAGAACCTTGATGAAAAAGGAGAGTGGTTCTTTTCGTGCGTCCAGCAAAGGTATGGAAAGAGGTGATTTGAAATAGTCGCAAGGAAAGGGGAAGCTGTCACAAAATCAGATCGCCTGATATTAGAAAACAAACATTTTGTGTTTGTCATTTGTCTTGAGATAATCTGACAGAAGGAATAACCACCATCTGCCTGGCAGCAGAAATCACACAGCAAGCCCTGCTGGAGTAGCGACTTCCTGGATAGGCTTGTGGTAGCAGCATGGGTTTCATTGTTCTACAAATGTCTTGGCTGGAGGGAAAATATTCCGAAGTTACCAATAGCCCTCCCTTGGCTATCGACTTTTGAAACACAGGAAGCCAAGGAATTGGAATTTCTCCAGGAATCTCATGCTGGGAGAAGGGAAGGCTGAAGGCTGATGCCAGCCAGAAGAGGAATTTGTCTGCAGGGAGAGATTTCACACTGGCTGACGACTTACGTCCCTACTAGTTACGTTTCTTTGGCTGTGACCAAACACCATGACCAAAGCAGCTAACTTAAAAGGAAGGGACCGTGAGACAAGGCTAGGACCTCTGAAAGTACCCCACCCAGTGACATTTTCCTCTTAAAGTTTCCATGACATCCCTCAAGCAGCAACTGGGAACCCAAGTGTGCAAAGACCTGAGCTTATGGGGACATTTCCATCCCAAACACCACACCCTTTTCAGAAGAGACCGAGGCAGACACAGCAACGGGTCAGGGATTGACCAGAACTGTTATGATGCATACCTCTAGCCCTTTATTTAGACATTACACTCATGCATTTTCCAGTGGATTTGGGTGTGTGTGTGGGGGGTCACTGGACCTCTTCATCTGTCCCTTTTCTCACTGTGGCCACACTGAATAAAGATCATCTCTCTGTTTCTCCCTTTGTATGTCCCTTTACCTGTCCTAGTAAGGACTAGTGGCCAAGTCTGCCTTATTAAGGCTGTCGGGGTCCAAACTTTGACCTTAACAATTCTGGTAACAATGTAGTGGATAAGCAGGTCTTTGCTGTGTTTTTGTTTTTTTTTTTTCTTCCTCCTTTGGCTTTTCCTTCAAACCTTACTGCTAATATTACAAGGCATGGGCATGGCAGGCAACAAACAGTGAATATCCATGGGGAAGTGTTTAGAAATTTCTGTGTGACCTCATTTGCTTCTAGTTTTTTTTTTTTTTTTTTTTTTTTTTCGAGACAGGGTTTCTCTGTAGCTTTGGTGCCTGTCCTGGAACTAACTCTTGTAGACCAGGCAGGCCTCGAACTCACAGAGATCCGCCTGCCTCTGCCTCCCAAGTGCTGGAATTAAAGGTGTGTGCCACCACCACCTGGCATAGAGCTTTTATTCTTATTCAAGTTCGAACTCAGACTCTCCATGTGTTCAGCACATTGTCACAATCAGAGAGTCCTTAGCTCAGTTGGGGTGGGGTTTTTATAATAGCAGAGGTTGAGGTGACCCCTGATTGGCTGACATTTGTTTAGGGGTGCCCTGGTGAAATCAGGTGTTCCTATCTACAATAGTTGAAATCTTAGGAATTTCGTTTGGAACTTTAGGTACTTTCCCCATAGATGGTTCGTTCCTGGGTGGTGGTTGGGTGGTTCCAGTTTGTGGTCTTTTCTGGAGTCAGGTGTTAGTTACCCTTAGGGTGGTCTCTATAGAGCCTGCCTTGTACCAAGCTGCCCTGGGCCCTACACCTAGAATCATAGCAATTGGAAACTGAGTCAGGAGGATTGCCATAAGTTTGAGGCCAGCCTAAGCAACGTGGTGAGTTTTAAACCAGCTTGGACTGAGTTGCAGATTACTGTAGACGACAGTGTGAGATCTTGTCTCAAAAAGAGAAGGTTGTCCAATCCAACCTTCAACCTCTGTGCCTTCTCACTAGCTGGGGATGAAGCTGAAACTGCCAACCCTCTTGGGTTTCTTCGGTCTTCCAAGTGAACAACGCCGGAAGCCACTAAGGGCTACCAACCACCAGTCATCTTATTACTATCAAGAAATGTAGGATTGCCGGGCGATGGTGGCGCACGCCTTTAAACCCAGCACTCAGGAGGTAGAGGCAGGTGGATCTCTGTGAGTTCGAGACCAGACTGGTCTATAGAGCTAGTTCCAGGACAGGCTCCAAAGCTACAGAGAAACCCTGTCTCGAAAATCAAAAAAAAAAAAAAAAAAAAAAGAAATGTAGGATTTGGTAGATTCTAGGAATTTGCCTCTGCCTCCCGAGTGCTGGGATTAAAGGCGTGCGCCACCACCGCCCGGCGCATTAGCATTTTCAAAAGCCAGATATCCAGTTATTATTTATCCAGCTTCTGAATTTGGTATCATTCTATTTATGATATGCCCTGGACATCAAGCTGCTGGCAGCTTGTCCGGTCCTCAAACCGGAAGCATGCTAACTGAAGGGAGGCCTGGGGAAATAGAGCTTCTGAAGGTCTGAGGATGCAGTCCGGTGGTAGACCACTGACTTAGGGAATGCACGGTCCTAGGCTGATCTCCAGTACTGCAAAAACAAAAGGAGGTGTGTGGGAGGGCGTGAACAATCGTGTGCAGAGGTCAGAGGATTGCTCCTGACGCCCATCTGTGGAGATTGAAGGTTTGTGTTGTGTAATAGATTCCTTTGAGATTGAAACATTCCATCCTCAGGGAAGCGCCTTAAACAGGAAGGGAAAGAATTCAAAATCGATTCAGGAAGTCCCTAAAACTGATTGGGATTCCCTAGGCTCCTCCCTGCCAGAATAACCAATAAGAAGGTGAGGGTCACTGGGAAACTTGCCTCTCAGAACAGAACTGTCAAGAATCTCAGCCCAAATCAAGCTGCCTGGGAGAATCAGAAAACAGCTGAGCTGCCTGGGAGAGGTTGAGACCAACCGAGGCCCCTGGACAGGACACTGTCCAACCTAGTGAGCTGCGGGCAGGTGTGCAGTGTGCTCCAGGTCCCAGCTGTGTGAGCACACCTGCTCGGGTGGGCTGTGGCGATGTAGCGTGCAAGTTGTTTCTGCACCTAGTCATAACTGCTTACCCAAACTCCTGTAAGTAGCCCCAGTAAATCTCCTGGTTCACCAAGCTGGACTCTGCTGGTATCTGTACATTGTTCTGTTGTGGGCTCCTTGTCTGGGGTGAGCAGCCACGGGTTGCATCTCTCCAGGAAAGGCTTAGGTGCCACTAGGGATAGCTTATTTTTTCCTGGGTGTGTGCACTTGAACCCTTTGTTTCTCTAACGTGGAGTGGAAACTCTGAAATCTGGAGTGGGGCTTCATTCTTGTTTATGTTCTCAATGGGCCAGGCATTTTGTAAATTGAGCTGGGTTTAGAAAAATTCATTCGCAGAGAAGTGACCCCTGGGATAAATGACAAGTTCCTCTATAGCCAGCTCTGTGGCCTGCACGGGTTGATGAGAACTGTACACTGTGCTACTGACGGTTGCGCACTGACTTCTGTTCTCGTCAACTGTGCACTTCCCAGTCTCATAGAAACCTATTTTCTCATCAACAGCTGCTGGCTTCCTTGCGTTGCTTCTTGATGGATGCCTGCTTATGAAATCGATAGTACATGCAGTGTGATTTATTAAAACGTTTAAAAGGTCAAACTTAACAGTTCTCTGCTGCATTGCTGTTTGCACAGAGACAGCTGTCAACTAAGAAGTCAACTTCCTGTCTGGGAAGGAGCCATAGTAAAAGCAACCAGTGAGCTGCCTTAGCAGGCTTTGCTGTTGACTAGCTGTCCGGACTGGGAGATGCCGCATACCACGCCCCCCGTGTCTGCACTAGGTGCACTTGAACCCAGTTACCGAGCTTCGGGCAAGGGAGCTGGAGGTTAAAATACACAAACACACACAGACAGAGAGACAGTAACACGGGTCATCCTTGAATTCCCCAAGAATGCCCCGTTTATTGTGTTCAGGGGCAGATTATATAGAGATAGCCACGCCCCAGCCAAACCCACCAGAAACCACTCTCCTGCCATCAAGAACTCCTGAAGGTCTCGTGCTCAGAGCATCTGTAAGCACTCAGATCAGGGGATTACAAGTTGTTTACAAGAAATTCATGCCGGGCGGTGGTGGCGCACACCTTTAATCCCAGCACTCGGAGACCAGCCTGGTCTACAAGAGCTAGTTCCAGGACAGGCTCCAAAACCAGAGAAACCCTGTCTCAAAAAAACCAAAAAAAAAAAAAAAAAAGAAATTCAGGTTCTGGGGTCTCACTGCTCCCAACAGGAGAAACCACTCCACAACTCCACACTCAGCAGCATCTCATCTGTATGATGAAGACACTGACTGTCTCTCCATTTCTTAAGAGATTTGACTATCAGATGGCACACTGCACATGAGATAATCCTGTGTGTCTGATGCTGGGGACTGGACCTGTTTGTCAAGGAGTCTACCAGTAAGCTCCATCCCCAGGACTCCCAAATCCTTGAATAGTCCTATTCAAATGCATAGGGTGTTCTTAAGAAATTCTCAGAGAAGCCTCCAAAATGCTGATGCTAAATCAAATATAAATGCCTCACCTAAGGTGGGACATTATGACATCTGTCAAGAAGATGGTTTATTTAGGTTTATTTATTTATGGACACATCCAGCCCCAGGTACAACCCCTGGGTAGAAAGTAAATAGTGAACTAATAAAGGAAGAAATCTGGATAAGTTGATGCGAACAGGAGTCGTCAGGCTTTATTACTTACTGTTTATTAATTCATCCTCTATCTCTGAAGGGAGAGCGCGACATGGAACGTGTGTGCAGTCAGAAGGAAACTGTGGTAGATCCTTTTGTTGTTTCTTGTTGGTAATTTGGTTTGGCTTTTCAAGACAGGGTTTATCTGTAGCCTTGGCTGTCCTGGAATTTGCTCCATAGACCAGGCTGGCCTCGAAATTAAAGATCCATCTGCCTCTGCCTCCCAAGTGCTGGAATTAAAGGTGTCACACTGCCCGGCTAGTTCTCTCCTTCTAACACATGGGATGCAGAGATGGAACTCAGGTTTTCAGGTATGGAGGTCAATGCTTTTACCTGTTGAGTCGTATCACTGGCCCCAACAGAAGAATCGTGACTTCAGAACTGTTAGACAGTGGGGCAGAGTGAATAGCCCACACCATTGCCTGTATGTCAGAAACATAGACTGGTATGTCTGTGCTTTTCTACATTATCAGAACTTCCTGAATGACAATAACGTGACAATCTATTCAGTTCTGCTGGCTGCAGTTTGTCATGTAGCTTCTATCCCCCTTGACTGGTAGCCACTGGCAATCAGTTTCCTTTATTCCCATCTTAATATTACCTTTGAGATCACACGTTCGCACCTCACAGTGTACCTACGCAGGTGAGAGAATGTCAGATAAAGGGTTAAACTTTCAAAAGATCAGAGAGGTTGTCCTGAAATTGGAGCTGGGAGCTGGTACAGACGCAAGGAAGAACCCACGGCTGACTAGACAAGAGCTGTTCAAGTGCTGAGCTGTCAGGAGTGGGCCTGGGCTGGAGACCTGAGAGTCAGCTCAGAGAACCCCACTCAGAGGGGAGACTGAGCTGGAGTGTGGACAGAGGTGGAGCTCCCTGACTTTGAGGATGACTGACAAGCGGCCGGGTGAGTGTAGTCAGTGTGCCTGCTGCACTGCAGTCTCGGCTGCTCCCAGGTAAGGGGCTCCATCCAGTGTGATCGTGACTCGATGTACTTGCTGATGTCATCCTTCACTGGCACTGTGTGCCTGCCTGCTGGTGTACAGGAGGTTGCTCACTTGCGAAAGCAAGATGTACAGTCACCCTTTCTTGGCAATTAAAATGGAATAACTCAGGCTGCAGCTGCTGCTTCATAAAATGGAGTCATTCAAGTGAGGCGCGACCTGAAAGCAGCTCTTCCGTACCACACATGTGGGATCCAGAGTAGCCCTTCCTGTTCTCATGTAGTGACCACTGTAGACTTTGTGTGGATGTGGGCACACGGTGCCTTACTGTTTAGCCACGCCCCTGGGCCCCACCCCCCCAGCTTTTAAATCAGGATATCTAGAGTGGGTGGAGATGACTGTGGGCTGCCAAGGAAGAGCTGTAGGGCTGGCAAGATGGCCTCTTGGGGAGAGGCATTTGCTGCCAAGCCTGATTACCTGAGTTCATGGGGGGAGGGGAGAACCAGCTCCTGAACACTGTTCTCTGACCTCCACACACGTGCGGCACCACACATGCACACATACAAAATAAATATCATCTTCAAAGGTCGTCAGTCTTACAGCTTTGACTAAGGAGGCAGGAAAATAGATAAAGGCAGGGGCAGTGTTTTGTCTGAACGTAATTTCACCTAAACTCCACTGATCAATATCAGTGAAAGAGTGGACACACTCAGCAGGCAATCCCACGCTCCTGTCTCCTCTTCTGCTACTCAGAGGCAGATGGAAGGCCCGGGCTGAATGTTGTGAATCTCCAAATGTCTGCTGGGTTGTAGCCTCTGTACTGGAAGAAACAGTTATCCTTCCCAACTGCCTGTCATATTTTAACTCACTCAAAGATTACATCAATGAATTAATTACAGGTTGTCATGTTTTGTTTGTTTTTGCCCGAAATAATCACATAGAAACTGTATTAATTAAATCACTGTTTGGCACATTAGCTCTAGCTTTTTACTGGCTGATTTTTACATATTAATTTAACCCATTTCTATTAATCTGTGTATCACCACGTGGCTGTGGCTTACCGGCTAAAGTTCCTGCATCTGTCTCCAGTGGGGATACATGGCTTCTTCCTGATTCTGCCTCCTTTCTCCCAGCATTCCATTTAGTTTTTTCCACCTACCTCTGTTCCCTACGCAGGCCCAAGACAGCTTCTTTGTTAACCAATGGTATTCAGAGCATACATCATAGGGGAATCCCACATCAGTAGGGGAAGCTTGAACTCAAGACTTCTCAGGTACAAACAAGCACTCTATTTCAGAACCACACTCACACCTTCATCAAGTTTATTGTACGTCCGAATGTACACAGCGTGTAGAGATGAAGGAAGCACATGTCTCTCTTGACTAGGACAGGGTACGAGCAAACAGCTAGAGAAATAGTGCGAGAGGGTCTGGTTTTCAGATCAGCTTTATTTTATTTATTTATTTATTTATTTATTTATTTATTTATTTATTTATTTATTTTTGGATTTTTCGAGACAGGGTTTCTCCGTAGCTTTTTGGTTCCTGTCCTGGAACTAGCTCTTGTAGACCAGGCTGGCCTCGAACTCACAGAGATCTGCCTGCCTCTGCCTCCCGAGTGCTGGGATTAAAGGCGTGCGCCACCAACGCCCGGCTTCAGATCAGCTTTATTGGCACATTGCTTACACACTATGAATGTGTGCTGTTTGGTGGTCTTTAGCATATCACAGAGTCTAAAAATCAACTTTATTATCAAATTTCAGAACATTCCATCACCCCCAAAAGAAACCTGAGATCCACGACCAGAGATCCATGACCAGACATTTCCTGATCTTTGCTCTTTCATTCTAAGTCCACAATAACTTTATCATTATTATTTTCCAGACAGGGTTTCTCTGTGTAGCCATGGGTGTCCTGAAACCTCTGTAGACCAGCCTGGAAGCGGAATATTCACAGAGACAAAAAGTAAATAAGCTGTTTATTTTTTGTAAACTATATAAGCCAGATGGTGGTGGCGCACACCTTTAAGCCCAGCACTCGGGAGGTAGAAGCAGGGGGATCTCTGTGAATACAAGGTCAGCCTGGTCTACAGGGTAACACAGATAAACCTGAAAACAAAAAAAAAAAACGAAAAAAAATTATACTTTTTGGCATTTCATACACACGATGTCATTCAATACACAGTTTCTCTGCTTAGCACATTTCATATTTTCAAAGTTGATCCAGGTGATATCATGTATCAATAATTCACTGCCTTACAAAATTACTTTCTTTCCCCAGTACTGAGGAATCAAACCTAGGGCCTCTGAACCCACACACAGACTACATAGGCGCTCTAACACCAAACTGCATTCCCAGCCTCTGTCCTTGCTTTCCTACAGCTGAATGATACTGCACTGTAGAGAGAAGTGACACATTTTAACAATGATACTGCACTGTAGAGAGAGGTGACACATTTTAACAATGATACTGCACTGTA
>NC_022031.1:60858845-60860485 GCF_000317375.1 Microtus ochrogaster | reverse complement strand
GTGACACATTTTAACAATGATACTGCACTGTAGAGAGAGGTGATACATTTTAACAATGATACTGCACTGTAGAGAGAGGTGACACATTTTAACAAGTTATTAGTTGGAGAGGATCCGGGCGTTTGTGTGGATGTTGCTGTGTAGATCTGTGTATGGACCTGTGTTTTTATACTTCCATTCCCTGACTTCCCCCTTCCTTTCCCTTTTTCCCTTCCTCCCTCCCTCCCTTCCCTCTTACTGTGTAGCCCTGGCTAACCTAGAACTCTGTACTTGAACTAGGCTGAGCTCAAACTTGTGGTGCTGACCTCTTCAGCTTTGTGGGATTACAAACACATGTTGACTGAGCCGTTTGTTTTCGTGTTTCTTAGGTCTGTGCCCGGGAATACGATTGCCAGGTCACATGGTAATTCTATGTGCAACCCTCTGAAAACCTGTCAGTGTTTACCAGCATGGCCATAGCACTGAACAATTCTTCCAACAACGTATAAGGGTTCAGTATCTTCACACCTGTCTCTTTAATCTTGGCCAGCCCAATGGGCTGAAGAAGTACTTCTTCATTTTTACCAGAATTTCCATAATGATAACATTAAGTCTTTTCATGTGCTTATTGTCTAGGTGCACATAGACACATATCAACATAAACATATTTGTGGCAGGGTCTAATTGTGTTACAGAGAAATTGGCTTCAAATTCCCTGTAGGAGTGAGTGAGCAACTTGTTAGTTCCTGGCAGCTCAGCCCCGAAATAATCACACAGAAATTGTATTAATTAAATCACTGTTTGGCCCATTAGCTCTAGCTTCTTATCGGATAACTCTTACATCTTAGTTTAACCCATTTCTAGTAATCTGTGTATTGCCACGTGGCTGTGGCTTACCAGCTAACGTTTTGGCATGTCTGACTCTGGTGGCTCCATGGCGGCTCCCTGACTCTGCCCTTCTTTCTCCCTGCATTGAGTCCAGTCCTCCCCGCCTAGCCCTGCTCTGCTGTAGGCTCAAAGCAGTTCTTTATTCATTAATGGTAGTCACAGCACACAGAGGGGACTCCCTCTTCAATTCCCAATCCTTCTGCATCAGCCTTCCTATTGCTGGGCTTACAAGGTGTGTGCTACTCCCTTATTCATAGATATATTTCTTCCCCCAACATTCCCCACTATTCCAAATGCTAGAGACAAAATCCAGTATCTCATTCACAGAAGGCAAGCTCTTCACCACTAAGTTCACACTTCTGTCTCTGAGCCCATTTGTATATATTCCTTAAGGAAATATTTGCTAATACCAGACGTATGGTATACATCTGTAATACCATCGTTCAGGGGTGGGAGGCAGGAGGCTTGAATATAAGGCTAGCCTGAGCTATATAGCAAGATCTCATCTCAAAATCAAAGGGAAGCCTGCTCAGGAAACACAAGACCCCGGGTTTGATCTGTTTGTTTCTGTGCACATTCATACACTGTTTGCCAGTTTGGTGAATTTATATAACGAATTTTAGTTAGCTTTCATGCCCTATTATTTGTCACTGAGTTTGACTGTAAGAGAACTAATTTGAGCCCGGCGTGGTGGTGCATGCCTTTAATCACAGCACTTGGGAGGCAGAGGCGGATGGATCTCTGTGAGTTATAGGCCGGTTTGGTCTACAGAG
>NC_022031.1:60855249-60858742 GCF_000317375.1 Microtus ochrogaster | reverse complement strand
ATATATATATATATAGAGAGAGAGAGAGAGAGAGAGAGAGAGAGAGAGAGAGAGAGAACTTTAAGCAAAAGCAGCTACATGCACCAAGACCAATCATGAAACTTAGCATGTTTTCAGGACAACCCATCCAGGTAACCATGGACACCACAGGGGAGAGCACTGGCCCATGAGGCAGGAGACCTGAGCGATCAGTACAGTTGTACTACCGATTAGCTGTGTCATCCTGGTTGGCTAAGTCCCTGAGCTTCTGCTCTTGCGAAACAAGGGCGTTGGGATAAAACAGATACTTCACTCTTTCTAATTGGTAAAACATAGCTTTGATGACACACTTGGTGTTTATTTTAGCTAACATGGTTTTGTAACATCATTGTAGAACGACACTCAGTGTGTCTCAGATGTTCTTCCCAATCCATGACTGTAATTATCCATCTGAGGATATACTGCGCTAGTACTTTAGAGAGTGTAAGATGTGCGATCACTGCGGTCGTAAACAGGCTCACGGTGGCTTCCCTGCTGTGTTGGTGAGGGCTATCCAAACTCACAGGGAAATATTTTTGTTAATCTTTTAAAGAAGATCTATTTGTACCTAGGTGTCTGGGTATATGTACTGGTGTGTAAGGAGTCATTTGCTGTTGTGTACACCGAGGTGCTCAAGGAAAGCATCAAGCGTTCACCGCTACCATCCCGTCTCCTCCACAAGGCAGGACCTCTCCTTAAACCTAGGGCCTTCGTTTTCTTGGCTAGGCTGGAAGCCAACCACCCCCAGTCCTCCTGTCTCTGCCTCCCTCAGAGCTGATGGTCATGCTCAAGGGACGAGTGGCTTATTCCATGGGTGCTGGGATCTGAACTCAGGTCCTCATTTTTGTCCAGCAAGCATGCTCTTAGCCAGATCTCTTGAGATCTCTAGCTCGGAGAACTGTGTGTAAGGTGTTCACCCGCGTCCACCTCCGGGCACAGTGTGTATGTGGCCATCCACGCTCATGACAAGTACTCCAGCCCCAGGACGGTATTTTAATTTCTGACCCTCGGCTCCAAGAGCCTCTCATTCCGTACGGGGCGGTCGTGTCAAAAACAATCACTGAAATGAGAGTCAGTATATACGAATCTCAGTTCTGTCCATATCTCCCATGTTGTATTGACATTGTACAATTAAAAATGTACCGTTACCCTTTTCCCGGCCGGAAGTGCACACAACGATGTGTGTGGAAGTCAGGGGGAGGACTTGAGAGAGTCAGTTCTCTCCTTCCACTGTGTGGGCTCTGGGGATCAGCTCAGTCTTCAGGCTGGGTGGCAAGCGCCTTTACCCAACGAGCCATCTCAGTGACCCCTTTTCTGAGACAAGTCCGTGGTATACACATGGTTTCAGACTGGTGAGTCTCCAGTCTCAGCTTCCCAAGTGCCAAGATCACAAGCATGTGCTAAAATGTTTGCGGTCTTGTGTGTATTTTGGTGTTCATGTTTATTGACAGACAGTATTTACAGTACTCAGTCATTTCCTGCATCTCAGAACAGGGAAGACCAGCCCCCCTTCCTCTTCTCCCCTCTTCTCTGGATTCTTCCCAAACTTGAGTTTTTTGAGAAAGTGGAATCTAGAATTTTCTCCCTGGACATCTTATATGGTTGGCCTCTTGTTCTCAGAGCAACGTTCACCCATTCGTGTGAACCAAGGCCAAGAGCTTGAGAGTCTCTGCTCGGTTGTGCATGTCCAGACCAAATTCCGGATGCAAATCTTTGGTGGTAACACTGGATCACAGCTAGTTTACTCAGTGGCTCAGGTCCAATATCCTTGATGCCACTAGGATGGCAGAGGTCTTGCAGTTTGTCTGCACACAGGCTGGGCAGCAAGCCCATCAACCCGTGAGTCATCTTGCTGGCTCCAGATTAGACTTCTAGACTACTGCTTACTTGTCTGCTTTGGTTTTCAGGATAGGGTTTCTCTGTGTAACCCTGGCTGTCCTGTAGATCAGGCTGGCCTCAAACTCAAGAGATCTGCCTGCGTCTGCCTCCTAAGTGCCGGAATTAATGGTGTACGCCAGCATCACCTGGCTTAGACCAACGTTTAATAGTGTGAATGCATAGTGTTCAAAAACGAAATGGGGCTGGAGAGATGGCTTGGAGGCTTAGAACACTGGCTGGTCTTCCAGAGGTTCTGAGTTCAATTCCCAGCACCCACTTGGTGGCTCACAACCAAATGTAATGAAATCTGGTGCCCTCTCTGGGGTGCAGGCAGACATGCAGGCACTATGTACATAACAAATAAATCTTTTAAAAAATGAAGAGGTGACAAAGGGGAGGAGCTGCGTCTGGGAAACCGGACTGGAGTTTCGGAAGGATGCAGGTAGGTGGCTGTAGATTTCATTATAAATCATATAGAAGGAGCTGAGCATGATTGTAGAGACTCGGGTAGTGGGACTGCCGGGAATCTGAAGTCAGTACATAGAGTACTGGGGTACATAGGGTCAGGACAATTGGGAATACAGAGGGAGATCTTGTCTAAAATGAAAGGAGGTCACGAGCACTTGCTACTCTTCCTGAGGGCCCGAGTTTGTTTCCCAGCACTGATCTTGGCTCACAACCACCTTAAAGTTTTAGGGGCTCTGGTGCCTTTTCCAGGCTTCAAAGGCATTTGCAGCCTTGTGCATATACAGAGACGCATATACATACACATAAAATAAGATAAATATTTTTTTTTTTGGTTTTTTTTTCAAGACAGGGTTTCTCTGTGGTTTTGGAGCCTGTCCTGGAACTAGCTCTGTAGACCAGGCTGGTCTCGAACTCACAGAGATCCGCCTGCCTCTGCCTCCCAAGTGCTGGGAATAAGATAAATATTACAAGGAGGGAGGGAGGAAAGGAGGAAAGGTAGGAGAGAAATCAAAGATGCCACAGGGCTGAGGACATAGCTCAGTTGGTAGAATGCTTGCTGAGGAAGCTGACAGCCCTGGGTTTAATCCCAGAAATGCTAAAAGTATAGCCCAAGCCTAGCACTCACCAGGATGATCAAGAGGTCAAGGTCATCCTTCACCATAAAGTGAGCTAGAAGTCAGCATAAGTTACATGAGAGCCTGTTTTTAAAAAAACATAGTGAGGTATATAGAAATATATATAAAGTAAGCAAAAATGGGTTTTAGGGAAATCAGTTTGTTCATAATTTTCAGAAAAGATTAAGGTAATGATTGCAGACCTTAGTATATGATTCATTTTTTTCATCTGAAAGTGATATGACCAAGTTTTCATAAAAAGAAAACCCAAAAAAACAAAAACAAAACTTCTTTATTCTTGATTAGTCTTTTTGATATTAAAACTGTCTTTTTCTGAGACACAGTGTCACTATGTAGCCTTGAACTCAAAGAGAACTTCCTTCAGTTAGATTCCTAAATTGAATTAAAGATAGCTAAAACTACATTCTTATATGAAATGAAAGAATAGTAATTCCTATTAATTATTTTAAAACATTTCTCAGGGCCAGGAGATGGTCCAGTGGGTAACAGCACTT
>NC_022031.1:60835659-60855017 GCF_000317375.1 Microtus ochrogaster | reverse complement strand
AAAAAAAAAAAAAAAAAAAGCCACCTACAGCCAGGTGATGGCACACACCTCCAATCCCAGCACTCAGGAGGGAGAGGCAAGCGGATCTCTGTGAGTTGCAGACCAGCCTGGTCTACAGAGTGAGTTCCAGGAGAGCCAGGGCTACAGAGAGAAACCCTGCTTCCCCACCCTCCCACACAAAAAGCCATGTGCAATAGTGTCCATCTGCGATCTTAGCTTTCTCCCGCACCTTGAGACCTTGAGACAGGGTTTTTCTGTGTTTCCCAGGCTGTCCTGGAACTTACTCTGTAGACCAGGCTGGCCTCTAACGCAGAAGCCAAACGTGGCTACGGAAAAATAAACACACACACACACACACACAAAAAAAAAACCACACAAAAAAAGACCCGAACTCAAACAAGCACCAAGATACAACGAAAGAACCAACTCCCAAAAGTGTCCTCTGATCTGCACAGGTGTGCTGTGGAATATGCACACCTGCACACGTGCACACACAAACACACACACACAGAGTCAGGAATGTTAGACTCACACACACACATATACAAAGACAGGAATGTTATACAGAGACAGGAATGTTAGATTCACACACACAGAGTCAGGAATGTTACACACACACACATATACAAAGACAGGAATGTTATACAGAGACGGGAATGTTAGACTCACACACACACACACACACACACACACACACACACACACACACACACAGAATCAGCAACGTTAGAGAAAGTCCATGCACTTGGCAACCACTTAGACACAGCAAGTCAAGAGCAACTCCTAAGTTCCTCCTCTATAGACAATTCTGGCATGCTGTGATCCCTCCCAACCTTGAGTCTAGAGTGTGGAGTCAGGGCCCTGGTTCTGAGAGCACTTGTACTGTTTATGCATTTGGTTTTGTGTCTAGCACTTGGTCATCGCCCTCACTGAACAAGGGCCATGTTTGTCTCTATTCGCTATTGAGTCTCCAGTGCCTAACATCCTGTTTGGGGCAACAAGCCTGTCAACAGTATTAAATGAATGACTGACCACACCCACCGAGTCCCAGGTGAGAGGTACTGACTACACTGTTTGAAGCAGATATAGACCCATCGTAAAAATTATCTTCCTTGTCTCCAAACAGCAGTTTCTGCCAAATGTGCTCTTTCAACCTAACATTTATATCCTGCAAACATACAAAGTAAGGAGAAAAGGATTTCCTGGTTCCTGGGTTATATTTTGCCAGACTAGCAACACTGGCCCTTTATCAGCCAAAGGGTTGGCTAAGCTGACTGCAAGGAAGCCAGAGACTTAGAAAATAAGAGACAATGCTTCCTTTCCCCGAAAAGCAATCAGTGAAGATGAACTAATATTGTGTAGGTTTTTAATACATGGATGACATCATACACTCCTGGTCTCCTTTCTGTTTTCACCTCTGACTTTCGTTAGAGTTGCTCACAGCAGCACGGAAGGTTTATTACAGGGAGCATGGCTACAGTGGTTTGAAAGAAAATGGTCCCCCAAAGGGAGTAGCACCATTACGAGGTGTGGCCTTGTTGGAGGAAGTGTGTCACTGTGGGCGTGGCTTTGCGATCTTCCATGCTGGAGGTACTCCCCACGTCTTAGGCCATTGCCTGCTGCTTGCAAGATGAACTCCTAACTACCTCTCCAGCACCATCTCTGCCTGCACACGGCCATACTCCCAGTCACCATGAAAATGAACTGAACCTCTGAAACTGTAAGTGAGGCCCCTCAATTAAATGTTCTCCTTTATAAGAGGTGCCGTGTGATGGTGTCTCTTCGCAGCAATAGAAGGCCTAAGACCATGGCCCACATCCTCTTCAGTTCAGGCCTTTAAAGCCCAGCTGTCAACCTCACCTTGACTTAAAGGAAAATCTTGCTGCTGGGCTTCTTCTCTCTGGAACTTGTAAAGGAGCCCGAGTAAGGAACAGGTGGGAAGAGGGAGCCAAAAGGCCAGAGTAAGGAGAGAGAAGTTTCTGGGGGCATCACGTCCCCCTAGATGATCAGTGAAACAGCCTCGTTTCTATAATCTCCAAGCATTGGTGTCTCATGCTGCTATGCTGTCCAGATTCCTTGTTTTGTATCTGCTCTTTTCTCTAAATTTGCCTATGACAAGAAGGGGTTGGGGCAAGGTCTGGTTTAAACACCTTGCCACTCTCTTTTGTAGGGGTTGAAACTGAGACTCATTATGTAGCCCAGGCTTGACCAAATGTCCTGAATTCCGAAGACTACTGGGTTTGCTGTCTTTAAGACAGAGGCTGAGAGTCCGTGACGTTGTGGTTCCTCTCTCAGGGAGTCTCCTCAGTACAACCTTCCTGGCTCTTAGGTTTATCCTCTCTCAGGAGACATTTACACGTCCCCGTTTCCTTAAAGACCATGGAGTCATGTCACCGTTGGCACCTGATTGTCACAATGAGAAACCAAGTCCCTTTGAGACTAAAGAACAAGCCCAAACCACAAGATAGCCAAGAGGCAGGGGCCACTATTAAACTTCTATTTTTCTACAGACAGTCTTTGATAATGGCTATAATCAAGGGTCGGGCCAGTGATGTGTTTAAATGTGTAATACAGCCGGGCGGTGGTGGCGCACGCCTTTAATCCCAGCACTCGGGAGGCAGAGGCAGGCGGATCTCTGTGAGTTCGAGACCAGCCTGGTCTACAGAGCTAGTTCCAGGACAGGAACCAAAAAGCTACAGAGAAACCCTGTCTCGAAAAAACAAAACAAAAAAAAAAAAACAAAAAAAATAAATAAATGTGGAATACACAGGATAATAGAAAACTGTCATTTAGTCAGTCATCCATTTTTCCTTCCCTCCCCATTGCAGAGGTTTGGTCTGATCAGGGAGAAGATGAGGTACCCTACAACCCCATCTGCAGTGAACACCCAGGAAGATCCCGAACACAGATTTCCACTTGGTATTTTAAAACCCGAGATGCTAGTTACACGCTACGGCATTTCTCCGACTCAGGGTTACAGTTCCACTGTCCTTAGTGCAGTCTCAAACGGGTACAACCATGAGCATGAACACTGTGAACACTACCATGCTTGCCTTCTCGGAGTGTACGCAGGGACCTGCTGGGCTGCCGCTCCAGCAAGGCTGGCATGCCAGCGAGTGCTGGCGGATTGAGCCAGTTGCAGAAATCATGACAGCTCTTGATCAGCAACTGCAGAGCATGGACACAGATGAATGTCTCAGATACATGCTTGAATGTTTTCAACATTTCAACCTCATTTCCTATCTGGCACATATTTCTTAAGTTTTTGAGACAGGGTTTTTCTGTGTGATAGTCTTAGCTGTCCTGGAACTTGATTTGTAGACCAGGTTAGCCTTGAACTCAGAGCTCTGCCTGCCTCTGCCTCCTGAGTGCTGGGATTAAAGGCGTGCACCACCACCATGTGGAAGAGATTCTTATTCAGGATGTTCATGTTTTTAGTGGGGATGTTGTGAAGCTCCTTTTGCTTCTGACAGGAGGGCGTCGGTGGACACTGCCAGAGAGCCACGCTGTTCATTAAGGGGTTTTCAGTTGTGAAATACTCGTGTTGGGATTGGTTTTTATCTTTACTCTTTTGATTTTTTTTTTTACTCTTTAGGGGCCTGCCACCCAGCTTCCAAATAAATCACACACGGAGGCTTATTCTGAGTTATGAATGTCTGGCATTACCTTGGGTTGTTTATTACCGGCTTTTCTTAACCTAAATTATTCCAACTATCTTTTGCATCTGGGCTTTTTCCTTTTCTTACTTCTGTATCTTACTCTTACTCCGCGGCTGGCTGGGTGGCCCCTGGAGCCCTCCTCTTCCTTGTTTCTCCTTCTATTTATCCTCTCTGCCTGCCAGCCCCGCCTATCCTACTGCCCATTCAGCTCTTTATTAGGCCCTCAGGTGTTTTAGACAGGCACAGCAACACAGCGTCACAGAGCTAAACAAAAGCAACATCAACAAAAGTAACCTTAAAAAATATTCTCGCAGGGCGGTGGTGGCGCACGCCTTTAATCCCAGCACTCGGGAGGCAGAGGCAGGCGGATCTCTGTGAGTTCGAGACCAGCCTGGTCTACAAGAGCTAGTTCCGGGACGGGCACCAAAGCTACAGAGAAACCCTGTCTTCAAAAACCAAAAGAAAAAAGAAAACAAAAATCTCAACACTCAAGTTCTTCATTCAACCAATCTTTCAGTCCTGTGTGGTTGAACACTTCGGTCCTAGCCAGGCAGATCCCAGCACTCGGGGAGGCAGAGGCAGGCAGATCTCTGTGAGTTCAAGGTCATCCTGGTCTACGGAAGATAAAAGAAAATGTCAGTCACTAGCTGCTATCTCCATTGTTCCTAGACACACAGTCTTCTGGCCCCACTGGCGCATCTCTGATGCGCTGGCTGGAGACTTTGGTGCAGGCTCTGAATGCTGGCTTCTGATGAACGCGTGCTCTCCGTGGCGTAGTAGCTCCTGGGCTCTGATGTGTCTTCCTCCCAAGCACTCAACTCCTCCAGGTCCTGACAGCAGGCTAGCATGTGAGCTCTTCAAGAGAGAGAGGCAGACTTCCCCCATCTGACACCTACACTTCTGTTACTACGCGTTTGTAGTAACAACCAGGAATGTGCATGTGCGAACTAAGAACGATGCAGAGACTCGCGCGACATTGGAATCATTAAAGTAGTCGCTCTCTGAGTATCACTCACCCTGAAAGTAAAGAGAGCTTCCAGGTCAGCAAAGTCACGGCCATTCTAGACTCTATGAGATCTTTTCTTAAAACACACAAACCCCCCTAAAGAGCAAGTTCAATTACCAGCAACACACGCGCGCATGCACATGCACGCGCACGCATGCGCGCAGACTAAAAGAGGCTAAGAAGGCAATTAAAGAACAGGAAATGAAGGTTGCAGCTGTTCAGTGTAGGAAGGGTCACTTGACAGCTACCTTAAAGTGTATGAAATGAGTGTGATGGGGAACAAGGAGGGTGAAGAGACTCGGCCCATAAGGGCACTTCCTGTTCCTGCAGGGGTGCTGGGTTTGGTGCCCACATCCGGAGGCTCAGAACCGCCTGTAATCCGGGTCCTGTCCTTCACAGTCAACACGAAAATACTCATGCTTCCACCCCAATTAAAACTAAAACCAAAGAAAACCTTTTTTCTATTCACCAAAGAAAAGCAACAAAAATACATGAATTCTATGGTAATGAAGTATTACACCACTGAAGACAGTGGTGGCACAAAGTGGTTTTTTTTGTTTTGTTTTTCGAGACAGGGTTTCTCTGTGGCTTTGGAGCCTGTCCTGGAACTAGCTCTGTAGACCAGGCTGGTCTCGAACTCACAGAGATCCGCCTGCCTCTGCCTCCCGAGTGCTGGGACTAAAGGCGTGCGCCACCAAGGCCCGGCTTGGCACAAAGTGTTAAATCCTTGCAAGGCAGTAGCGGGGCGGGGCGGGGCGGGGCGGGGCAGGATGGGGTGGGGGAGCACGGTGGGCAGGGAGGCTAACACATAGCCTGGCAAGTATGAAGCAATCTCAGTCTCACAGAAGTTACCGAGAATAGTACAGCGGATTCTCTCCTCTACCACTAAGGCTGCAAAGCTCTTACCCAGCATCCGGGAGAAAGTAAGACCTAGGATTGGCCCCCAGCGGATAGGCCGCCAGCATTGGGGTAGGGGGGAAAAGTCCCTCATTGGATCATCATGGTAACATCTATAAGGCTTGTCTGAATCCTTGGGGAGCAATTTCCAGACATTTTTCTTTATCGCTATGCATTCTTAAATCGAGGATGCGCTCCTGCGTACGCAGTGCCGCCCAGTTCGTGAGGCACAAGTCATGAGTAACCCACAGTGTTACTCAAGTCTGCCCTTTATGTTTCTTTTCCTTCGGTTTCGAATCTATTTTTCTTTCTTTCTTTCTTTCTTTTTTAACAATATTTATTTATTTTTCGAGACAGGGTTTCTCTGTAGCCTGGAACTAGCTCTTGTAGACTAGACTGGCCTCGAACTCAGAACTCACAGAGATCCTCCTGCCTCTGCCTCCCCAGTGCTGGGATCAAAGGCGTGCACCACCACCGCCCGGCTGAATCTATTTTTCATAGACACAGTCTCTCTCTGGTAGCTAGAACTCCTTGGTCTTTATCTTCCTCCTCCTCCCCAACGCCAGGATTATAAGCATGTCCTGCTGTGCCCAGCTCCCTACTTTTTTTTATAGGACATTTGAAAGTTAAATTTTCTGCAGACTAGCCTTATGTGGTGGTGCACTCCTTTAATCCCAGCACTTGGGAGGCAGGCAGAGGTAGATGATCTCTGAGTTTGAGGTCATCTGGTTTATAATTCGGGTTTCTGAATAGCCAGGGCTACACAGAAAGCCTGGTTGGGCGCAGGGATATGTAGGGATGGGATGGGATGGGGGATTGTTTTTGTAGACTGTCAGCTGAGAGTCTCATATTTACAGTGATGAATTAACATCTAGATCATAAGACAAAGCTGCAAATTTGGGTGCGTTATTACAGTTAAGTTAGGTCTCAAACTTGGGGCGAATGGCTGAGGTGTCTATGTCAAAACTGATTAATCAGCAATCAATCACCAGTGTCCCCTGGTAAATGGCTGAATTAATAATAATTAAAAAAAAAAAGGGCTGGGAGGTGGTGGCGTACGCCTTTAATCCCAACACTTGGAAGGCAGAGGCAGGCGGATCTCTGAATTGGAGGCCAGCCTGGTCTACACACACTGTGCATTCCAAGACAGCCAGGGCTATACAAAAAAGTTCTGTCTCAAAAAAAAAAATACAAAACAACAAAACAAAAATGTTTAGGGCTGGAGAGATGTCTTAGCTGTTAAGAGCACTGACTGCTCTTCCAGTGGGCCCTGGCTCAAGTCCCTACAGCACCTACACGGAGTTCACAATTGTCTGTAATTCCAGTTCCAGGAGATCCGATACCACCACACACACATACATGAAGGCAATATAAAATGCACATAAAAGTATTTTTTTTTTAAAAAAAGGGTATGCAAGTTTTGAGGGTCTAAGAAACGTGCTCTAAGGTATGTAAATACAAGAGGCAAAAGTCTGAGGATATGAAACCTTAAGTTGTGAGGGAATAAAAAAGTGTTTTAAGATGCATAATACAAGTCATAAAGGTCTACGAAAGTGATTTAAGGTATATAAAAATGAGTGTCAGGCAGATCTCCAAGTTCCAGGACAGCCAAGGTTACACAGAGAAACCCTTTCTCGAAAAACAAAACAAACAACAAACAAAAACCTAAGACTCCAGAGTTTTAACATTAATCAACGAAGTTCTGATAAAATATTAATCCCTGGTAAAGAATTGCTACTATTATAGTCACAAGCTCAAAACTGTAAATCTCCTTTGGTTGTCTTCTAAATATAGACTTTAAAATGCTTCTCTCTGTGCTGAAAACACCTCTAAACTTAAAAAATTCATGCCAGGTGGTGGTGGCTTAACCCCTGAACGCTAGAGTTCGAGGCCAGCCTGATCTCCAAAGGGAGTTCCAGGACAGCCAAGGCTATTGCAGAAAATATTACACAGGGAAAAACAAAAACAAATTCATGTAAGCTTCAGAGAGTCGTCCGTCTCTCACGGGTCAAACGAACTCCAGATAAATACCCCTGTCAATCAACAGGCCGGTTTCCCACCTGCCTGAGGGTGGGGGTCTCTCCCCCCCTTTCCTGGTTCTTGAGATTTCCCTCCCCAAACCAGGGCCATGGGCGGGAAAGTTTCAAGTGTACACCCAAGATCAAAATGTCCCCAAACTTTGCCTTCTCTCCCTAGTCTCTGTCCAGGCACGTTTCAAGTCAACAGCAACAACGTGCCGGCTCCAGGGGTCCCTTCGGAATCTGCATCCTAGACAGACCCCAAAGCAGCTCTAGCCCCAGGTGATCCAGCCAGTCAGCTCCAGGTGACCTGCAGAACCTGGGCAGAAACAGTGGGGGAACAGTCTGCACCCCTCTTTCTCTTTCCGGCCTCGGTCGGAATTTCAGCTTTCCAGAGTCCCTGACAACGCCTGGATTTCAGCCACAACGACCCCAAAGGTTGGGATGTTATGTCTCAAATCCCAGCTGAATGGCTGAGACGATATTAACATATCCAAGACGACGTAGGAAGGATGCAGGCAGGTCCTCCCGGCTGTCATCCCCCCCCTCCCCGCCCTCTACCCAGGGACTGGCGGTACTGCCCTTTTCTTAGAAGCTCTTCTCCATATAATCCAGTCATTTGGGCTACGTCTATCCTTTTTTGGTCCCCCTTGGCATCTTAGTCGCTGCTCCAAGTTTCCCTCTCTCCACTCTCCTCACGTGGCCTGGCTCAGAGTCATGGACCTCTCCAGACGCCTCCCGCTATGCTCTCCCTCATAGCTGCAGAAAACAAAACAACAAAACCCTTGTCCTTTCCCCACACCTAGGAGCAAAAATGTCTTCCTTTTCATTCAAATTAATAAGTATTTGTTAAAAAATAAATATTTGTTGAGTGCAGCGTACGTACCAGGCTGTTAGAAGGCCTGAGAATTTATTCAAGAACAAAAACCCTGTTAAGGTAAATCAGTTGGACAAGTTAACCTAAGTTATTGTTTTAATGTGAGAAACAGAGACTCCAGCTTTCATAAGTGGGGAATGGAAGGTCTCTGCAAAGAGGGGCAGCTATGAGATTCGTGCCTCTAGTTTTCCTACTGCCGCTTCTCCTAGTGAAAGCGCTGACTTTTAAGTCTTCAGTTCGTCGAAACTCGTTCTACAAACGACGAATCCAAACTCCACAGTAGTGTCTTCAGGTGCGGCTGTAATCACTTTCTCTGCACCATGCTCACCTGACGTCGGGCCTCCCAGCCTGGTGTGCTGAGCGGTCGGTCCTGCCGAGGCCCGCGCCTCTGCCAGGTGTTGCCTCTCTCGACAGAGCAGAGCTAGAGAGAAATTCATTCTCGAGAGCCCCGGGGCGACTCGGCTCGGGGAACCGGCTACTCCAGGTAGCCTCGCCCACTGCAATGCAATCTGGGTGGTTTTTCCAGATCCCCCGCCCAGTCCCAGCCCCCGCGACTCCTAAGGAGGAGGTTGGCTCCAGGGACTCCGGGGCTAGGGCGGGGCTGCGAGGCGTCCTTGAAGCCCGGGAGAGGCAGGCGAGGACCTAGGTGGTACCAGCGCCCTCTCGGGGGCGGAGAGCGAGCCAGGCCTCCCGCTCTCCCGGACGCCGCTGCCACCTGCTCCGCTTGCCATCCGCCTCCCGCCGCACCCCATCTTACAGGGAAACGCGCATCGCCGGCCTCCGACTCCCCTCCCTTACTCCCCAGAGTCTAGGCTTCCACTAACAAACATCCCTGGGAGAGTACCGACGGGTTCCAGGGGTTGCAAGGGCGTGGCGGCCGCGTTTGACACCAAGAATACTCGGGGCCGCTTACCTGCCACTAAACTAGTAATATTTCCCAAGAATAGACCGGGTTGAAAGAGAAAACTCGAGGGAACTACACCTCTAGTGCTTTTCTAAAATGTCAACATGACCTTCCTTGCCCCTTGGTGGCTCGTGGCTGGGGGTGGAGTTGCCAGTGGCGCAAGAGTCTGTGGGCGCACGCTGAGCTGGAGACCTTAGTCAAGTCACACTCCCAGAGCAAATTCAAGAGACGGGTGGAGGGCGTGAGGACAGGGCAAGAAATTTAACAAAAAGCTTGTTTGGCCGGATTCACGGAGGTCTTTTTAGGCCGGCAGGCAGGTACATTTTATTTTGTATCCAAAGGAAATCACAGTTAAAAGTGCTCCGATCCTGGAGGGCGTTCCGGCCTCAAACTAGCAGCAGACATAACAAAGTGTATGATAGAGAAGGGGCTGCAGGGTTCTTCCTCCCGGGGTCCCCTAGCTGCTGTGAGCACTGTGGTTGCGCCCCGGGACCTGCCTAGTTAGCCTGGCATCGGGTTCTGCGGCTGGGGGTTTGGGGGTGGCTCGTCGCCCCGAGGTGGAGAGCGAACGCCAGCTCCCGCTCCGGGTCGACGGGCAGGGCCCGCAGGACTTGACCCTCCCGCTGTTTGTACTTGGAGGTGTGCTGGGCTCAGGGGCGGCTGTCCCCGAGTTCCGCAATTGCCCGCGCCACCTACCCGGGCGGCCGGAGGCCGGTCCCTCCCAGGCGCCGCGCCCAGAGCCTCACCTCTGGCCTCCTTTGGCCTCCCGACGCCTTGGCCTTTCGCGCGACCCTTCAGCTCCTAACCCCACCGCCAAGGCTTCCCTCCAGCTCCCTCACCTCTCCGTCCCCTCGAGCGGGGACCCTTTCCCCGCCGTCGCGGGCCCTAGGCCCCCTACCCCTTTCCCGGTCTGGCCTTGGCTACCCCGAGGGTGACAACTCGCTCTTCCCCGCCTCCTCCCCTCCTCCTCTCCAGCCCCGGCCTCCCCATTCATCCAGCCTTTGTCTCCCGCCCCCTCCTCGCCCTCCCCCTCCAACCCCCCCCCCACCGCTGCCACGTCGTGGTTTGAAGGAGCCAATGGGCGGGCGCCGCCAGGTGTCTCTTACCTGCACCACGTGGGGGAGGGGGAAAGGGGCGGGCAGGTAGAGCCACATCCCAACACAGAAAGGCTTTCAGCCATTGCTCGCGCCTCCCGGGGGTGCAGCTGGGCTCCTCGGCTTTTTTTCATAGACGCACCAGCAATTGGATACAGAAAGGGCAGGCCTGCTGCTCCCTCCTTCCACCCCCCTTCCTGCCCTGGGTGTGGAGCGCCGGCCAGGTGTGGGCTTGGGTGGTTGGTTACCGCCTTTTGCCCTGGCGGCCGCGAGGAGGGGGGTGGGCGCTTTCTTTTTCTCTTGGAAGAGGCTTTTAGTACAGGTTTTCTCGTTCTCACTTCCAACCCCACCTCGCCACCTCCCGAACCCCCTCCTCCCCCTCCCCACCTATCGTCATGACGGCGTCTCCGGATTACTTGGTGGTGCTTTTTGGGATCACTGCTGGGGCCACCGGAGCCAAGCTGGGTTCAGATGAGAAGGAACTGATCCTGCTGTTATGGAAAGTCGTGGATTTGGCCAACAAGAAGGTACTGCACAACGTTCTGGTCCAAACAAGGCGTGGGGCAAGAACTTTATCGTAGAAGTTAGAGAGGAGATAGAGGGCTTTTTTTTCTCTTTTTTGTTTGCACGCGTATGAAGCGGGGCCCCCGAGGCCTAGAGAATCCATAGTAAAGCAAACCTTTTGACTAAACCACCTTGGGGCCATTTCAGTCTTCCGAAACCTGACCCAGGTAGAGAGGCCCGCGCTGCCGAGCCACGTTCTCTGCGGGTCGTGGGACGCCTGGGCCAGGCTGTGGTTCTTGGGGCGCTGGGGTCCCTTCTAGGGCCTCGGCGACTTGATCCGGGTAGGGTGGGGGTGGGGCGGGGGAGCCGAGACCAGATCCCTGGCCGTCCAGGGAGCCTTGATTCTGCTGCTGGGTACCTGGAAAGCCTCGAGCCGCCCGGGGGAAGGCGGGGAGGAGAAAGAATTTTCAAATTGAAAAGGGGGAACTGACCCCTTATTCTCCACCCTTCACCCCCCAAGGTGGGACAGTTGCACGAAGTACTAGTTAGACCGGATCAGTTGGAACTGACGGAGGATTGTAAAGAAGAAACTAAAATTGACGCCGAAAGCCTGTCTTCCGCGCCGCAGCTGGACCAAGCCCTCCGACAGGTGACAGTTTGGGCCGGGCCACGCCGTCCACCCCCATTTCCGCGGCCTCCAGACCCTACCCAGCCCTGTGACTCCACGCCCTCGTGGAGCGGTCTCTGCTTGTTTCTGGGGCGGGGTGGCGAGACTCCCAGCCTTGTGTGTGGGCGTCCGGCAGGAGGGCGGGGAGGGGTTCTGGAGGGGGGCTGCTGTGCTTCTTCCTGGCCCCCCGAGTCTTGGGATAGAAATGGATAGAAATTCGCAGGACTCCTGCGTAGTTCTTTGGGCGGGAGTATCAGTCGCGTTTTCCCCCGGCGAAGTTTGAATCCTAGCTCCCGCAAGCCCAAGCGCAGTCCCTAGTGAGTCTGGGTCTGTAGCCCAAGCACATAGAGGAGCAGACCATCCGTGCACCCGTCATCCCGAGCTACTTCTAGCTCCTGAGCGCCCGCCTGATTTCAGCCTCAAGTCTTAATTTCCAAAGGCTCGGCTTCCTCATTGCTTCTTTAGTGCCTTGATTGGGATCCCAGGGAGGGGTTGCAAGTACGGACCTGTGGGCCTGCCTGTTGGGTCACCGTGGAGCTGGCGGGATCCCCTGTAGGAATTGAGGTGACCTAAAAACTGCTGTGCATGCTGACGGTTGCTAGAAACCTGGGTAGGGCGGGTCTCAACACCTGTGCAGCGCTGTATTCTGCGCTCTCCCAGCCTCTGCCTTAGCGCAGGAGTCTCCTATTAAAGGAGGAAGTTATTTCTACAGTATTTTCTAAGAAAGTGTTACCCGCCTTACAGCGTTCTGCTTATTCAGTACCCCCCGCGTGCGTATCGGAAGTGGGTGATTTAAAGCTGGAACATCCCAACATTTAAAAGGCAGCCCCGTGGAATGATGTAATCTGGAGGCAAACTGTGAAAAGAGACCTCCGATAGGGCTAGGGATAGGCTCATCCTGAATATAAGGGTTGCTGGTTAGTGAAACCCACTTCTCCCCAGCGGAAAAGCTCCAGATTGGTTGGAAAAGCATCCTTGCCTAGGACAAAGTGACAGGTTGGGGGTGGGGGTTGTGATAATCCCCGCGTCTGGCCTCAGAGTCCTCAGGACGATTTTTCTCTGATTATCTTCAAGTTGGACCCATTTGACATGTTTGTAAATTTTGCTTTAGTTGCCTCCCTCCCGTGTTCTTGGTTCTTGCAGTTTAACCAGTCAGTGAGCAATGAGCTGAACATTGGGGTAGGCACTTCCTTCTGTTTGTGTACTGACGGGCAGCTTCATGTCAGGCAGATCCTGCATCCCGAGGCTTCCAAGAAGGTAAGAGTGCTGGCTTCTGGAGAAGTGGATGTTCTCAGCGGGGGTGACTTGGGGAATCTGAAAACAAACGAACAAACCACGTGGTTTATTCAAATATGTTTATTCCGGCTTCTGGAAAAACAGCTGTACTTTGGGGGTTGTCTGGAGGCTTTTTTTCATCCAGATTATTCTACTTTTAAAGAAGGGCAGACCGGGACTTCTGTCTAATGGTGCAGCTTTTCGTTTTGGAAATGTAAACATGTTTTGAATCAAAAGGATGGTGGTGAAAGTCTCAAAGTGGCCTGAACTTGACACTGCTGTACTTGCAAGCAGGTGATAAAACTGTAGTGAACAAGGGGTAACACGGTAGATTTAACATTATGTATATTTTATCACGATTGAAAAACTCATGTAATTTTCATGGAGGTGTCTGGGATTGGAGTAATTTTATAGGTATCCATCAGTGATTAAAACATCATCTTTGTTATGTATTCAGCTTGACACTGCATTTTCCAAAGCTAATATAAGGTTTGAATTTTTGTCACTTACAGTAGAAAAGACTGGTATTTTACTGCCTTGAGGTAATTTTCTTGTGTGAAATGCTTTATCTATGAAAGAGAATCAAAAATCTTCCAAACTTCTAAATACTTTTATTTAGGGCTGTTTAGATAACGATTACCAACATAAACAATATTTTAGAATACTCCCTTTGATTTGAAGTGTTGAAAACCAAATTTTAAAGGTTTTGTTTGTTTTTGTAAATGGGTGGATTTTTTTTTTTTTTTTTGAGACAGTCTGGCTCTGGAGTCCAGGGTAGCCTCAAAGTCCAGGCACTCCTGCCTCGTCTGTGTGTTGGGATTGAGGATGCACTGAAATCTTCTCTCAGTAGGGTTACCTTTACTGCCGTTTCTCAATGTGGAAAAGACCATGCAATAAGCAAAACTAGTCTTACCCTGGATCTCCCGTTTCTCTCGCTGGGAAGAGTGTTTTTCGACAGGACAGTGAAGAGCATAGACAACTGGCCCAGTGTAGCTGATTTGTGCTGATGTCGTTTCTCTTAACAGTGTAGGTTGTGGCAGGCACTGAGGCTGGAAAGATTGTGTCAGGCTAAGAAGGTTGGTAGATGGACAGAGACACGGGCAGGTACAGTTAGCCCAGACTCCATTGTCTTCATTCTCTGAAGCAGAAAAAGCTACTAAGTTAGTTAAATGTATAATGGCTTGAAAATCTGCAGAAGAAGCCCCAGGTCCTCCACCTTGAAGGTGATCAGTCCTTTAGTAGCTGGTTGATGTTCTGGAATGGTCTACCAGTCACCATGTCATGGACTCAGAAGTACAAAGGAGGCTTCCCCTCCAACCCCCAAGTCATAGACAAAGGGCCTAGAGGCAAAAAACTTTTTATAATAATTTAACCTCTCCCAGTTTTTTGAGATGGTTATAGCCCAGGCTAGCCTTTCAGTGTTTTGGGAGATGGTCTATAGAGCCTCTCCTCTTATTTTCTCAGGTTCTGGGTTACAGGTCAGGGCCATTGTCCCCTGCCCCCCTACCCCGGTTTCTTCTGTTTTTTTAGATGGCTTGTTTTGAAGGGGAGAAAACTTGCAGAGAAAATAAGTTTGCTACACAATAAACAATAGGTGAAAAATTTCCCCTAACATTAGAGTATTATATTTAAATTATATATAAAATATATAATATATATTGAATACTGTGGGTGGAAGCATTATTTTTGCAATGGCATTTATACTATACAAACTTGTTTACTTTGCTTTATAACTTAGTGTAATGTCAATACATTTATAAACACTAAATAAAATGTTGTCTTTCAAATGGGAATAGTGATTTAAACCGATGTTTTCTGTTGGGTGAGTTAGTGCTGTAGATTTTCATGACCATAAGGCGTTGTGAAGATTCATGCTTCATGCAGTTCTTCAAACCAATCATGCTGATTTCACCTACAGTATAAGGAGATCAAAATGAGTAGAATCCACTAGAGATGTCATTATATATTTACTATTTCCTGGCTGGAGAGATAGATGGCCCAGCAGTGAGAGCACTTGCTCTTGAGAAGGACCTGGCTTTGGTTCCACATGGTGGCTCATAACCATCTGTAACTCCAGTTCCAAGGGATCCAAAGCCTGCTTGTAACTGCTGTGGGCAACAGGCGTAGTCATGGTGTACATAAACATAAAGGCAAAATGCTTACACATATAAAAATTTTTAAGCTTTTTTAAAAAACAAGTATTTTTTTTTAAAAAAAAAAAGGTAAATGGGAATTTCAAGTTTATGAACATTAACAATTATGAATTTAAAAACCTCTAGGGCTAGAGGTGGCTCAGCACATAAAGATGTTTGCCTCCAAGCTGAATAGAGTTCAGCCCCTCGACCCGCATGGTAGAAGGAGAAATCCTGACTTTTCCAAGTAGCTCTGACCTCCGCATTCATGTAATGGCAAGTGTGTTGCTCCACCCAGCACATAATGTTAAAAGGGGGGGGGTGTCTAAATTCTTCCTTGTAAGAAGTTAGTTTTATCCATAAACGGTGATGCGCACCTCAAACGCTGTGCTCTTGAACAGCTGAGCCAGGATGTGAGTTCAAAACCAGCCTGGGGTCATGGACTGTAGGTTATGAATGAAAAGCAGAAGCCCAGAATTGCTTCAGCTACGCAGTGTTCGTCTGGCATCCTGGGTTCATCCCCCAGCCTGCGTGAAACTAGGTGTGGAGGCTTATTCAAGGCAGGTGGCAGGGGATGAGAACTTTTCCAGGCTTAGCCAGGCATGGTGCACACACCCTTAGTCTCAGAACTCTGGAGGCAGAGGCAGGTGAATACCTGAGTCTGAGGCCAATCTGGTTGTGAAAGAAAGAAAAGAGAGGAAAAAAAGGGTCAAGGTTTGCCCAGCCTTGAGTTTGAGGTCAGCCTGGGTTGACACAGGGAGACTCTTGTCTTACACAAACAAACATTGACAAAAGACCTTAGCCAGCGGTGTAGTATTTGTTTATCTGCACAGTGATCCTTACTAGCTGAGAGTGGAGTAAGAGGTAAGAACCGCAGGTAACTTTCTCCTCTCTTTGGCATAAAGAGCCCTTTCCTTTTTGGTCCTTTGCTAGGAATTGAACCTTGAGAGCATTGCACATGCTCGGGAGGCCCCCCCCTGGCTTTTTTGAGACAGTTTTAGTATATAACTCAGGCTGGCATGGTCTCTCAATTCTCTAGCCTCCCCCCTGGAATTATGTGCACTCTACTCTGTCTAGTTGTGTCTTTTTGTTCACATGTGCATTTGTGTGTGAGTGTGAGCGTGCACACATGCATTTCTCACACTGAGGTCAGGGGATAGATACTTTGGAGTCCATTCTCTCCCTCCACTGTGATGTGGGTCTCAGGGATCAAAATCAAGCCATTGGGTTTAAGCATTTTTCTCTCTGAGCCACCTGAGCAGCCTGTGGTTTGTTTGCTTGTTTAAGATTTATTTTGCCGGGCGGTGGTGGCACACGCCTTTAATCCCAGCACTCGGGAGGCAGAGGCAGGCGGATCTCTGTGAGTTCGAGACCAGCCTGGTCTACAGAGCTAGTTCCAGGACAGGCTCCAAAGCCACAGAAAAACCCTGTCTTGAAAAACCACAAAAAAAAAAAAAAAAAAAAGATTTATTTTAATTTTTGTATGTTTTGGTGGTTTGCCTGCACGGATCATGTTTGCTGTGTGCATGCATGCCTGTGGCGGTCGAAGAGACTGTCAGATCCCCGGGCCTGAAATGACAGGTGATTGTGAGTCACTGTGTGAGTGCTGGGAAATGAACAGGTGTTTAACCACTGAGCCCCCATCAGCCCTTGTGATGCATAGTTTAAAATCCAATTCAGATTCTCAGGTAAAGCCAGAACAATGGGCAAAAACGGATATGGAACTATAATTTGGCTCAAAAGTAATCTTTTGCAAAGTATAGGGACTTCACTATTCCTAGCTTGTATAATAACAAATATGCATATTACTGGGACTCAACAGATCTTACCAGTTAATCGTAGACTAAATTTATCTGTGTAAAAACTGATACCTAAAACCACAGACGGTCTAAAATGATAACAGCTGGAAAAAGTGTATTACAACCTGAAATACAGCAACCCAATGTTGCACATATATAATAGCTTCAGAAAGGGTTTGATCGGGGTGAGGAGTGGCTCAGCACTTAGCAGAGGATCTGTTCAGTTCCCTGCCCTCACATCTGGGCTCCTGTCCCAGAGGTTCTGACAACCTCTTCTGGCTTCATGAGAACCCACACACATCTGGTGTGCGTGCAGGTGACTCTGCACAGATACACAAGACTAAATTAAAATAAAATAAAAAAAAAAAGGCTTGATGCCGAGTGGTGGTGGTGCACACCTTTAATCCCAGCACTCGGGAGACGGAGGCTGGAGGACCTCTGTGGATTCGAGGCCAGCCTGGTCTACAGAGCGAGTTCCAAGACAGGTAAGGCTACACAGAGGAAACCCTGTCTCCAAAACAAAACAAGCAGAAAACAGAAATGGTTTGATTAGAAGACAACAGTGAACCAAAAACATTGCTATCTGTTTCGTTACAATGAGACGACTATGAAATTGCTGCGGGATCTAGTGTATCGTGACCAAGCATTAAGAAAAAGAGCCATTCCACATTGAATTTTATATTTCTAAAAATTGTGGTAAATTGCACAATATTCCGTTCATAGGTTCCTAGTTATTAGAGAAATATGGACCAGATTCACCTCGGTAACAGCATCTGCCTTCTCCTCCCTCAGAATGTATTACTACCTGAATGCTTCTATTCCTTTTTTGATCTTCGAAAAGAATTCAAGAAATGTTGCCCTGGCTCACCTGATATTGACAAGCTGGACGTAGCAGTGATGGCCGAGAGTATCCTTTAAAGTTATTTAAGAAGGCTTTGTACCCCTATCCCGTGCTTTTCTTTTTCTTTTCTTTTTTTCTTTTCCTTTTTTCTTTTTGTTGTTTTTTTTTTTTTTAATTTAAGTTTTGGAATTAAGAGTGGTGTTATGGCCTGGAGGGAGGTTGCCTTCAGACTTGTAGGTATCCTCCCTGAGAGCCCCCGAGTGCTGGCATTAAAGGCATTAACCACTGTACCTGGTCAGGGAAATGCTTTAAACTTTGTCAGTGTGCGTTCCTGTTGAAACTGTTGACATATACTGTACCAGGAGGAAGTAACGGTGTAAATGATAGGTGTCTTTCAGAGTAGTCACCGCTGAACTGGAGCTGATAAGTGGTTTAGAGGTTTATGTGAGGTGGTTGCATTTCTGGTAATAAATATGTGAATGTATCTTATATAAGGGTGAGAGAGAGAGAGAGAGAGAGAGAATGACACACACATAGACAGTTGATGGATTAGAAAAAAAATCGGAAGAATTTACACTCTCTACAGATCCCAAAGCCATGGTTACTTTGCGCCTGGTTACTTTGGTCTTGGGGTCCATTTGGCTTCCTTGTAGTAGATAAGATTTTGCTTCTAAGTGTCCTTTAGACTTGACCTGTTTAAAAAATATATACCAGCCAGGTCTTGTGATCATAATAAGATACTTGGGGGCATGATAAAACAGGGACTAAGCCAAGAAGTCATGGAGCACACCTTTAATCCCAGCACCGGGAGGCGGAGGCAGGTGTACACACCTGTGAGTTTGAAGCCAGCTAGAGATAACGTGGTGAGACCGTCTCAGAAAACAGAGAGAGGGAAGCAGATTGTCCCTGAAGTATTTTCTCACAGAGATAGTGTTTTCCTTCTTCCCTCTCTCCTCTCCCCTCCCCCCTCCCTTCCTTCCTCTCTTCCTTCCTTTATTTCTTTTTAAGACAGGATCTCACTGTCCTACAGTTCACTAGGAAGACCAGAGACCCTTCTCTCTCCCAAGTGCTAAGATAAAGGTGTATGCCACCTGGCTGTGAAAATAGTATATTGGACACTTCATATATTGTTAAATTAAGTTTCAATGCTTAGAAATCTTAGATCACAAGGGTCCCAGTGTTTGAGAATTGGGCTGTGTTGGTCCAACACTGTGCTTGGGGTACTGGAGAGATGCTTCTGCAGTTAAGAGTTCTTGCTTGAGTGTTGGCCATCCACATGGGGTGGAACTCTAGGTTCAGGGGATTAGATCTTCTTCTGGCCCCTGTGGGTACCAGGTACCTACATGGTGTGCACATATATTGTAGACATCACACATCCATATAAAAAACAAAAATCACAAAATCTTTTAAAAAATATTAATAGCCATGCAAATTTGTTTCCTTTAACCTGGAGCATCATCCTGAAGTCCAACTTAAGTTTGTTTTTTTTTTTAGGATTGTGGGGCTGCTGGTACTTATTGCCATTGTCCTTTTTCTTCCCATAAGGCACCAGGCTGTTTTCAACTCACGATTCTCTACCTCCACCTCCGTAGTGCTCGGATTTCACCACCAAAACTGTACATTGCTTAAACTCTCTCATTGTTTTGAATAACTAAAACCTCATTCCCCACCCCACCCTCACCCCC
>NC_022031.1:60833894-60835289 GCF_000317375.1 Microtus ochrogaster | reverse complement strand
TAGACCAGGCTGGTCTCGAACTCACAGAGATCCGCCTGCCTCTGCCTCCCAAGTGCTGGGATTAAAGGCGTGCGCCACCACCGCCTTGCTAAACTATTTGATGCAAACAGAATATTTCTATAAAATAGAAAATAAAAGTAACTAAAAAAAAATAAGCAAGGCCTGGCTATAGCTCACTGACAGAGTACATAGAGGCCCTGCTCACCAACCCCCCCTCCCCCGAATCAAACCTTTACCTTGTAGTGTTCTCATTGGTAAAATGGTCTTCTGGCTTGGTAACATGTCTATTACTGTGTACATGAGGTTCTCTGGGTAGGCATTTTTATGTTTCTCAGAGAGTTGACAATTCAGAGAAATCTTGATAAAACAAAATCCACCATTTTTCTTCTAGCAGTTTTGGTGGATGTAAGGTTGAGGCTTTGAGGCGTTTGGGTAATGTTTTTGGGTTGCTTCCTCGCTGTGGGCTATAATTCTCAGTGTATTTAGTAGCTGACCTTTGGGGGAAGGGTCAGCATGATGTACCAGTGGTTTGGTCTACTGCTTCCGCTGACCCTGGGTCTGTAAGTTGTGACTAAGTCGAGCTGAACTTCCTCCTTCCATGCCTTGTTTTTGACATTGGAAGTAGCATTAAAAACACAGGATTTTCTGTTTCTTAAAATGTATCTGTTTTAAGGGCTAGAGGTCTAGCTCAGGTGGTAGAGTGCCTACTGCAGATGGAGCTCTGGGCTGGATACAATGATCCCAGCACTTGGCAGGGAGAGGCAGGAGGATCAGCGGTTCAAGGTTCTCCTCCATGATGTAGCACATTCCAGGCCAGCCTGGGCCCTGCCTTTAAAAAAAGAAAAAAATGGATTCTATCCCTAACTGTTTTGATTAATGTTTGTATCTTTTTCCCCTTTAACATTTACAAACGCTATTAACCTTTCTTAGCAACTGTTTTTATGTTTCATTCCTGCTGGGATGAATTAATTTAACTTTCTATTCAGAGAAATAGATAATTTCCCAGCCTAGAGCTGCCAAACCAACTGCAGAGGTCAGAGGAGGCTGAAGCTGTGAACCATCTGCCTGAGCATGTCTGAGCTGAAGAGCTGTGTTCTCTGAAACCGCTAAACATTTCCCTTGTTCATATGGAAATGGTCCCGAGTCTGCAAGCGTAGAGGTAGTCATTACGCGTATTGGATGATAGTCTTCGCTCTTGTTAGCTCGTGTGTCCCACTAGTAACCAGAGTATGCGGGTTGTCACACTAGTAACCAGAGTGTGCGGGTTGTCACACTGTTAACCAGAGTGTACAGGTTGACCCACTAGTAACCAGAGTGTACAGGTTGACCCACTAGTAACCAGAGTGTACAGGTTGACCCACTAGTAACTAGGGTGTACAGGTTGACACACTAGTA
>NC_022031.1:60827910-60833744 GCF_000317375.1 Microtus ochrogaster | reverse complement strand
CAGAGTGTGCGGGTTGTCACACTAGTAACCAGAGTGTGCGGGTTGACACACTAGTAACCAGAGTGTGCGGGTTGTCACACTAGTAACCAGAGTGTACGGGTTGACACACTAGTAACCAGAGTGTACGGGTTGACACACTAGTAACCAGAGTGTGCAGGTTGACACACTAGTAACCGGAGTGTACAGGTTGACACACTATATTTTCCCTACTGTGCAGTTAGTTGTGTTATTTCTAAACCTCAGTTGTTTGAGATGGTCTCAAGTAGCCCAAGCTGACCTAGAACTTGCTGTGCCATTAGGACGATCTTGAACTCCTGATTCTCTGCCCCCACCTCTTAAGTGCTGGGATGATAGGCACGGCTGCCCTGGCCAGCCTGGTGTATTTTGTTGTTTGGAATGCAAGTGTAGAAATGTGGATTTGTTTGGAATGTCAGTGGCTGTGGTACTGTGTTGGGAGTATTTCTTCACTTTAGATCCAATTAAAATGTAGATTCCTGCTACTGTTTTGTTTTTGTTTCAGTTTGAAATTGGGGGCTTGCTCTACAGTTTCAGCCTTGCTTGGCATTTGGGTGGTCCTGCATCAGCTCTTCCGGGTGCTCAGGTTGTGTGAATGAATGTCACACCCAACTAAAATTCTTCTATTTTTTATAGTGATTTTAGATCAGAGCAAATTGAGCAGGGAGTGCAGCTTTTCCACTAATTTTCCCACCCTCCCCCACTGTCTGTGGCTCATGCTTACAAGCTTGTTAAAACTAACCCCCCCCCCCCAGGCCAGGTGGTGGTGGCGCACGCCTTTAATCTCAGCACTCAGGAGGCAGAGGCAGGTGGATCTCTGAGTTCAGGGCTAGCCTGGTCTATAGAGTGAGTTCCAGGATAGTCAGGACTGTTTAACACAGAAACCCTATCTCCAAAAATCAAAACAACAACAAAAGAACTGAACCTCCTTTGAACACATATTCTCAGTTTATACTAGCGTTCACTTTCGGTGTTGGGCGTTCTTGAGTTTTTGTAGCTATGTAATGATGTATCCACCATGTAACGTCATGACAAACAGGACTGTACTTCCCTCTCTAACCATTTTACTGTTCCTGTGCGTTTGGCTTTTGCAGACTTTCTTGTAGTCAAAATGAAATAGCAGTGGTCTTTCCAGATTGCTTTCTAAACCCAACAAGACACGCCTAGTGTACTTGCGTGTATTTTCACGTTTTGGGGTCTCGTTTCCTTCTAGAGATGCAGTGTTGTCTGGCTGCACCTCAGCTGATTGCCTCTGCCTCCGGACCATGCCGTTGATTCCCAGTGTGGCAGCTTTGAGTACAGTTGTTCTAAACATCACCATACCTGACTGCAGGTAAACATACATTTGGAATTTGTTTGGGCTAAGTACTGAGAATTGTGATTGCTGGATTGTATATGATACAGCTCTGACCGTTTGGGCTTCGTGCAGTTTAGAAAGAACGCATACGGAAGATGGTGAGAGTGCCATCTCGTTCTGTACAGTTGTTCTGACACTCAGCCCTGGCAATTGAAGTCTTGTAACTGGGACTTGAGAGGGCACTGCCGGTCTGTCGATTTGCCCTTGGGGGAGCTAGACCTGCCTCTTCTTTGTGTAGGATATTCCCCGATGAAAGTTTTGTAGCCCTAGTCATTCTGTGTGAAGGGAAAGGAGAGACAGGGTTGGGGATGTTGGGATGTGGCTCTGGTTCCTTCAACCCTTCTCCCCTTGTGTTTTTATGGTTTTTTTTTTCTGAAATTGTTTCTAGCCTAGGTTTAGGTGTCTGGAGTAATTCCAGCTCCGGGTGTGCTAGCCATTAGTGAGTTACACGATGCTGGTGGAAAGGCCTTATCTGTCAGGTGCACTATGCAGTACAGCGTCTTTAATCAGGAGGTGCGGAGGGTGATGATGGCATGGTGGCGTGTCTGTCTTTTTTTTTTTTTTTTTTAAGGAACTCTCTCACATTCCTCAGAGAAATTAATACAAGTTACTTCGTATTGGCATTTTGATGATAGAGCCACTTGGTTTTTTTCCCCTTCCTCTTCTCTCTTTCCTCTCTCTTTTTCTGTGTCCCTTCTCTGAAGAGGCAGCCTCTGCCTCCCTTCCTCTTTTTCCCCTTCCTCTGTTTGTTCTCTCTCTCTCTGTCCTCCCTTTAAGGAAAAGCTCCCTCCTCTGCCAACTTCCCCAAGGCAAACTTCTTTCTCTCTCTCTGTTCCTTCTTCTGAAGAGGCAGCCTCTGTCTCCCTCTTTTTCCCCTTCCTCTTTTCTGTGTGTGTGTGTGTGTGTGTGTGTGTGTGTGTGCATGCACCTCTGCCTCCCTTCTCTTTCCCCCTCCCTCTTCTCTCTCTGTTCCTTCTTCTGAAGCAGCCTCTGCCTTCCTTTCCTTCCTCTTTTCCCACTTCCTCTTTTCCCACTTCCTCTTTTCCCCCCTCCCTCTTCTCTCTGTTCCCCTTCTTCTGAAGCAGCCTCTGCCTTCCTTTCCTTCCTCTTTTCCCACTTCCTCTTTTCCCACTTCCTCTTTTCCCCCCTCCCTCTTCTCTCTGTTCCCCTTCTTCTGAAGCAGCCTCTGCCTTCCTTTCCTTCCTCTTTTCCCACTTCCTCTTTTCTCCCCCTCCTCTCTCTCGCCCCCCTCCTCTCCTCTCCTCTCCTCTCCTCTCCTCTCTCTCTCTCTCTCTCTGTCTCTGTCTCTTTCTCTCTGTGTGTGTGTGTGCGCGCGCACGCGCGCACCTCCGCCTCCCTCCCTTTTCCCCCTCCCTCTTCTTTCTCTCTGTTCTGGCTATGACAAACAAAGCTGCTATGAACATAGTTGAGCACATGTCCTTGTGGCACGATTGAGCGTCCTTTGGATATATACTCAAAAGTGGTATTACTTGGTCTTGAGGAAGGTTGTTTCCTAATTTTCTGAGAAATCTCCACACTGACATCCAAAGGGACTGTACCAGCTTGCATTCCCACCAGCAATGCAAAAGTGTTCTTTCCCTTTTCACCCCACAACCTCTCCAGTATAAGTTATCATCAGTATTTTTGATCTTGGCCATTTTTACAGGTGTGAGATGGAATCTGAGTTGTTTTGATTTGCATTTCTCTGATGACTAGGAGTGTTGAACATTTCTTTAAGTGTCTTTCAGCCATTTTAGATTCCTCTGTTGAGAGTTCTCTGTTTGAGTCTGTACTCCTTTTTTTTAAATTGGATTATGTGATATTTTGGTGTCCAATTTCTTGAGTTCGTTGTATATTTTGGAGATCAGACCTCTATACTGTAGCTCTGTAGTAGAATTTGAAGTCAGGGATTGTGATGCCTCCAGAAGTTCCTTTATTGTACAGGAATTGTTTTGGCTATCCTGGGTTTTTTGCTTTTCCAAATGAAGTTGAGTACCGTTCTTTGGAAGTCTTTGAAGAATTTTGCTGGGATTTTGATGGGCATTGCGTTGAATCTGTAGATTGCTTTCGGTAGGATTGCCATTTTTAATATATTAATTGTGCCTACCCAAGAGCATGGGAGGTCTTTCCATTTTTCTCGTGTCTTCTTTAATTTCTTTCTTCAAAGATTTAAAGTTCTTGTCATACTTGCCTTCTTCTTTGGTTAGTTACTCTAAGATATTTTATGCTATTTGTGGCTTGTGGCTCTTGTGAAGGGTGTTGATTCTCTGATTTCTTCCCCAGCCCTTTTATTATCAGTATACAGGAGGGCTACTGATTTTTTTTTTTTGAGTTAATCTTGTATTCTGCTACATTACTGAAAGTGGTTATGAGTTGTAGAAGTTTCTTGGTAGAATTTTTGGGATCACTTATGTAAACTATCATATCATCAGCAAACAGTAAGAGTTTGACCTCTTTTCCAATTTGTATTCCCTTGATCTCCCTTTGGTGTCTTATTGCTCTAGCTAGGACCTCAAGAACTATATTGAATAGATATGAAGAGGGTGAACAACCTTGTCTTGTTCCTGATTTTAGTGGAATCACTGGGAGTTTCTCTCCATTTAGTTTGATATTGGCTGTTGGCTTGTTGTATATTGCCTTAATTATGTTTAGGTATGTTCGTTGTATCCCTGCTCTCTCCAAGACCTTTATCATGAAGGGATGTTATATTTTGTCAAATGCTTTTTCGGCATCTAATGAGATGATCATGTAGTTTTTATTTTTCAGCTTGTTTATATGGTGGATTAACATTGACAGATTTTCATATGTTGAATCATCCCTGCATCTGTGTGATGAAGCTGACTTGGTCATGGTGGATGATGGTTCTGATGTGTTCTTCGATTCGATTTGCTAGTATTTTATTTAGTATTTTTGCATCAATGTTCATGAGTGAGATTGGTCTGTAATTCTCTTTCTTAGTATTGTCTTTCTGTGGTTTGGGTATCAGGGTAATTGTAGCCTCATAAAGAGTTTACCAATGTTCCCTCTGTTTCTATTGTGTGGAATAATTTGAGGAGTATTGGTATTAGTTCCTCTTTGAAAGTCTTTTAGAATTCTGAGCTGAAACCATCTGGTCCTGGGGTTTTTTTGTTTGGGAGACTTTTGATGATTTAAAGAGCCATTTGTAGAGATGTTTTTATTCATTTACTAAAATAGCTGTCTGGGCCATGGTGGCACACACCTTTAATCCCAGCACCCAGGAGGCAGAGTCAGGCCAGCCTGGTCTACAGAACGAGTTCCAAGACAGACTCCAGGAAAAGCAATCAAAAAATGACACAATGTTGTGCTTGAATCCATGAACTCTGGAGTCTCACGTATTAGAGTTAACTTGTTGGCATTCGTCAGCCTCGGTTTCTCTATATTAAAGTAGGAAAGGCTTAGAAAGAATAGTACCATGGTGCCTGTCGCCACAGTGTCCGTGCCTGTCCAGTGTGACTGTTTCCTCCCAGGTTATTGGGCATGTGAAAAGAGGTAAAACAGCTGCCAACAACTTCAAAATGGACTTCCTTATTCTTTTAAAATCTTGTCTGAACTGTTTTACAGTTAAAGTTTTTGAACCTCATGTGGCATTGCTAGATAGCTTTGAAAACTTCATTTTAGGTACATATTAGTTCAAGGTAAATGGTCATGTTGTCTTTTCATTTTGTAAATACTGGGTGATTATGACTTTTTTGTTGGTTTTTTTTTTTGTTTGTTTTTTTGTTTTTTTTTTTTTGAGACAGAGTTTCTTTGTATAGCCCTGGCTGTCCTGAAACTCTGTAGACCAAGCTGGTCTCAAAATCACAGCGATTCTCCTGCCTCTGCTTCCTAACTGCTGGAATTAAAGGTGTGTACCACCACTGCCCAGCTTATGGCTCAATCTTACATGAGGTTTTTATGGTGAGTTGAACTGGACCATTGCAATTACACAAATTACTTCCCACCTTAAAAGATGCGGGGGACAGCACTGACTTCCTTATAGGTATCTCTCTATATGAAAATGATCAAACTCTCCAGTGTGTAGTTGAGATGTGCTCAGATAGTTGGCCTTGTCAGCTGGAGGGAGACGGAATTACCTTTGACATCACATCGGCACAGCGCGAGCCCAGTTAGCATTGGCTTATGGTCAGCGTGAGTTAAGCACTAGAAGTGACTGCCTGTCCAGCTGGCACACAGAGTAACTCCGTGTGACTTATCAGCTCTAGAAATATATTTTGCTTTTGATGTAGTTCATTTGGTAGAATGCTTGCCTACCACCCAGGAAACCCTGGGTTTGATATATGATGTCCACTCTTAGTACGGTGTAAGCCAAATGTTTATGGACGGGCGCACATCAGTAAATCCAGCACAAGGGAAGTGGGGCAGGAAAGCCTGGAGTTCAGGGTCATCCTCAGCTACGTCGTCAGTAAGTCCAGCACAAGGGAAGTGGGGCAGGAAAGCCTGG
>NC_022031.1:60801890-60827735 GCF_000317375.1 Microtus ochrogaster | reverse complement strand
AGTTCGAGACCAGCCTGGTCTACAGAGCTAGTTCCAGGACAGGCTCCAAAGCCACAGAGAAACCCTGTCTCGAAAAAAACAAACAAACAAACAAAAAAAAAAAACAAGCAGTTTGAGAGTTCCCAGATAATTGTTTTAGAAGGCCCTTAGCAACACTAATTGTACCCACAGGTTTATTTATATACATATACCTACATAGATACACATACACACACGAGATCAAGAGTATACACGTTTACATGTGAGAGACACAGAGAGATCATGAAGTTGGGAAGGGAATGGAGGGCAGAAGAGGAGTTGAGAGTGGTGAGCTTGGGGGTGGATTTGATCCAAACAAAGTGCACTCGTGAATGAAGGAAAACATTAAAGCAGAGTGGGTCACTGAGAATCTATGGCTGGCCTGCTCTAGATAGTTTGTTCTGGAATGACCTGGGCTACATGAGATTCTAGCTAAAAAATAAACCAAGAACAAAAAATCTTTTATTTATGTTCTGGTTATTTCAATGCTGAAGACTAAACCAGGCAAGCACTGTGCCAGTCTTGTATACACTCCAACTCTTAAATATACCTGTTTTCTCTTGTTGTTGTTGAGATACTGTTCCACTGTGGTACTAGAGTAGCTTCACACTCATGAGCCTGCATTTGTACCTTTCCACGTCACTGAGATCACAGATGGAAGCTGCCACATTCACTTTTGTTGCCCAGTGCCTACATTTCATCTCACTACTTCTAGGGTATATCCAACTCATCAGGTTTGTTTGAAATTCCATTACTTGGCCCTTCATTAAGCTAATACCTCCAGAAAGTGGGATTTGGTAGGTAGAGATCTTTGTCGTCCCCCCCCCCCCCCTTGGAAAGGGTAATTGGTGTTAAACTAAGACTTTAAATTCTTTTCCTGCATATTTCTGATGTAAGAAGTTTTCCTGCTGTGGCTCCTACTTGTATTTTACAGTGGTATCAGGAAAGACTGTGAGTTTAGTCAGCCAGTATAGATGGGCATAAAGGAGCTAAACCTTCAGGCCGTTTCACTGATGGTGCTGAACCTCATCTACTGCTCCAGCTTCTCTGTGGATGGACACTCTGTTCAGTATAATTTGAAACGTAGGGTGTTTGTTCCCACCGTCCTAGCCTGTATTCTTCCTTCCCTCTTGGCATTTCTGGTTTGTAAATCTGGCTGAGCCTGTCTGTGCTGTTGCGGCTGCCTGAGGGCACAGTGAGTCACTCCCGTGACCAGTCCTGCAGGAGATCAGGAGGCACAGGCTCATCTCACCTTCTCTCAAGATGTGACGTGAAGCAAGTAATTGAAAATATAATAGATCTTGGTGGAAGAAAGTATTGGTGCTAAAGCATTAGAAAAACCCAAGCTGGAGAGATGGCTCAGCAGTTAAGAGTGCTGACTGCTCTTCCAGAGGACCAGGGTTCAAGTCCCAGCACCCACACGGCCGCTCACAACTCTCTATAATTCAAGATTGAAGGGATCCAGCACCTTCACACAGACACACATGTAAGCAAAACACCAGTGCACAACATAAAAAATAAAAAAGAAATCATCAAAAAATAAAAAGAATCCCCAAACTCACCTAGAGTCAGGTATGTAACTCAGCAGACGTGTATTTCCTAGTGTGTACAGAAGATAAGAAGGGAAGCCCTCCCTTTGTTGTTTGTGTTTGGATTTTGGTAAGGAAATGGAGCGAGCAGATTGAAGAGGTGTGTATGGGATAGACCCGTGTAAAGAGGTGATCTGGGCATGGAGCAGATCCAGTGGCTTGTAAAAGTTGTTATAGCTTCCAGCCGCCAGTCTCTGTGGTGGCACAAAGGGAAATATGTTGGGATGTATTATATAGAGCCATATTAGCCAAAGGCCAGTGACGTATTCTTAATGAAAATGAGAATTTAGTAAAATGATTCTTCAGCTGCCAATCGATTTCAACAGGGAAAGAGACTCTTTGTTTTTGATCTCCCTCTCCTTGACTTATAAATTTAATTTTTTTTCTCAAAAGTATTGCTCAAGGTAAAACAAAGTCAATGAAGCTTTTTAGTCTGGAGCAGGTATGTGTGTACAGCAAAGTGTGGCTGGATTAGGATCCAGTCCATTCCATACAAAGTGTGGCTGGATTAGGATCCAGTCCCATTACATACAAAGTGTGGCTGGATTAGGATCCAGTCCCATTACATACCGTAGAGGAACAGTTGGATAACATCTCCAAATGCTAGATCTTTCTTTTGTGGGTGTTGCTCTCCTACCTGATGGAATGTTGTGAAGAGAAAAGGAGGCGGATGATGGCACGGTGTGTTTTAATTGCCTTTGCTTCTGCCTCTGTAAACAGATGCATACGTATGTGTATTATTTGGTTATGCCTGTTTGGGTGGGGATCCTTTAAATAGTTTGGTTATGATTTGTTATGTCGTGTATCTAGGTTTTTTTTTAATTGATATTTATTGAGCTCTACATTTTTCTCTGTTCCCCCCTTCAGCCCTTTTTTTTTTTTTTTTTTTTTTTATTAATGACAGGGTCTCTTTGTAGTCCTAGCTGTTCTGAAACTTGCTGTCTAGACCAGGCTGGTCTCAAACTCACACATGGCTTCTAGAGAATTATTTATTGGTGTATATTTGATTTGTTTATGAAAAGGAAGACTAAAATCACTATAAGTAGGATTAGAAAATCTCAAACCTGGTTGGACGTGGTGGCTCATGTCTTTTTAGTCTCAGCCCTCAGGAAGCAGAGTCATCGCGAGTTCAAGGCTAGCATGGTCTACAAGAAGTTCCATCCCAGCTGGACTGAACAGTGAGGTTTGTCTCAAATAAACAGAACAAAAAAGAACTCTCAAGCCTGTATGTGAAACAAAAAACTGAGGCTCCATCTCTTGTCGGGGACCTTCTTTGTATGTGATGAAAGTGGCCATGTAGTTACTTGATGGGCCTACCAGAGAGAGACACGCTGCAGCTCTGTGCAGAAGCAGCTGGGGTGTTAGCATCTGTAGTTCCCAGAAGGCTTGGGGAGGAGTTTAACACCCAGGACTCTCTAGCCTACAGTGTTGCTCAGGTGTTTTCCCTGCTCCCAGGACCCGCTGTAGTGTAGACAGAGGGCAACATGCTGTTATTAAATGTCTACTTTGTGTCTTTTTATCTTTGTCTTCACACAGACCCCAGAAGGTGAGGTTGTCACAGCGTTGGCTTTACAGATGAGCTGGAGTTTAGCGGGTTAAGTCGTTTCTTGGGAACTGTCTCTGCTGAGAGAAAGGGGAGGCTGAGGGGTGGGGAAAGACTTGGAACAGATGGGAAAGAAGTACTGTGGTCTCGACTGATTGACTTTTGGATTCTACTTTCCCCTAAGTAGTCCGTGAGGGATCTCATCTTTAGTTCTTCTTTTTTACAAATACTTTTTAAGCTTTGAACACTATCAGCTAGGGGACAGGATGGTGTAGGCAAACATTCCGCTAGGTGTCAACAGGTGCAGTTCCCACAGTATCATCTTTGATTCCTGCTAAAACGGTAGTCTGGGCTGCAGAGATGACCTGGTGGTTAAGAGCACTGGCTGCTCTTCCAGAGGCCCTGGGTTCAGTTCCCAGTGCCCACGTGGCAGCTCACAGCTGTCTAACTCCAGCTCTAGGGGAATGGACTCCCTCACACAGGGTATATATAGGCAAAACACCAGAGCACATTAAACAAGTCTTTAAGAATGTATTCTGGACCCGTGCGATGGCTTAGCAGCTAGGACTGCTGCCGTGTCGGGACCCGAGTTCAATTGCCACACGTGGGTTGTGGCATAAGCACTCCCACACATCGAATGCCAGTTTTTAGAGGCAAAGACCACACACAAAAATAATTAAAATACAATATAAATTTTAAAAATACTTAAATTATTTTTTTAAAAAAAAAAATAGTTGTGATTTACACATAGTACAAAATGTGGGAGACAAAGCCCTGGTTAACCCAGAAAATATCCTGGTGTGATCAAGGCGCGTTAGGGTTGGTTGTGGTGTGTACCTTCATTCTCGACACGCTGAGGCTGAAGTAGAAGGATTGCTTGAGCCCTGGAGTCCTGACCAGCGCGGGCAGCATTGAGGTCACCGTGTCAAAACACACATGACGTTGCTGGTTCTGAGTGCTTGGATTATTTCTAAAATCTGCTGTGAAAGCACTTGGGTTTCATGGAGTGCGGCTGAAGATAGGCTATCCCATAGGGCTCCGTGAGTATTCTGGAAGGGACGTTCTAGATAAAAGCATGGGAATTGTGCCACTGGTATTGTCAAGTGTAGACTGCAAAGTTTAGACCTGGTCTTGACTGACAGCCTTATCTTCAGGTTACCTGGTCATTGCCTTGTATGGGTAATGATAAGGAATTCACATTAACTTGGTTGCTTTATGATTTGACCCAGAGCGCACACAGTTCTCGTGCATTTGTTGGATGGGGTGATTTGGATTTTTTTCCGCAAGACTGCAGAGAGGGAGATATGAGGACTTCGGGTGAGTCCTGGCTGCTCAGAATCAGTCATGCTAAGTGTCCTGAGGAACTTCCCTGGCTTTCAGGTTAACCTCTGCCTAGTAGTACTCTGCTTTTACTTCTCCAGATGTTTCCTTAATAGCCCCCCAGGTCTAAACTTTGAGAAGAACGACTCTGTCTCCCGATACGGAGCCTCTCAAGTTGAAGATATGGGGAACATAATTTTAGCCATGATCTCAGAGCCTTACAGTGAGTATCACCATAGTGATTGATCTTGCAGCGCCAGGCTCTGATCGCTTTGTCCAGCTTTGCCGTCCATAGCCAGGATGACGACTGTGTTTTCTCATTTTCAGATCACAGGTTTTCAGATCCAGAAAGAGTAAACTACAAATTTGAAAGTGGTACATGGTGAGTGGTTGTCTACTATTCCCTTGAACCTTAGACTTGTTCTTACTCATGGGTTTTGAAGTCCCTCTAGATTTTCCTAATTTTATTAAACCTTCCAGTCATTTACCGTTCTTATTGTCAAGTAATCTATTACTTAAAGCAAGCTTGTAGGTTGAGGTTAAAATTTGATGCCGAGTGCTGGTGGCACACACCTTATCCCAGCACTCGAGAGGCAGAGGCAGGAGGATCTCTGTGAGTTTGAGGCCAGAATGAGTTCCAGAACAGCCAAGGCTGTTACACAGAGATACTCTGTCACAAAAAAGAGAGAGAGAGAGAGAGAGAGAGAGAGAGAGAGAGAGAGAGAGAGAGAAGAAAGAAAAGAAGATTAAAAAAAATTAGAAGTGTTGGTATATTTAATTACTTTTGGCTTAGGCATATACTGTTTAATATATGATTCTTCACGTTAGTCTTCATGTCTGTCTAACCTTTCCAAAGAAAAATGGTAGGATTTGGAAGTTGTGGAGCAATTGGAAAGATGATGGTCATCACTTAAGGGTTCTTACTGCTCTTGTTGAGGACCTGAGGTTTGGTTCCCAGAGTCCACACCAGGCAGTTCACAGTAACTCCATTTCCAAGGGATTAAATGCTGTCTGGCCTCTGCACATAGTGCACATAAATTCATGTAGGCACACATACATACACATAAATGACAGTGGATCTTTGAAGGGTTTTAATGTTCCTGGGCTAAGTTACCTATGTACTATAGTAGCTACTGTATCGCAGCAGACATCTAGGGAGGAGTCTGGAATGGTATCTCAGTGATCATAGGTAGATGTGGCTATATAGTCAGTCACTGTCGTGAGACTGTCTGGCACCTGGTGATAACCAGAAACTGCCGGTTTTACTGTCAGAGAGACCTTAGCGCTGAAGTTTGTTGTAGAGAAAGAGACTCAGTAGGAAAATGTCCTAGGATTAGTGAAAATATGGATGGGAGACAGACCTTCAAAAGGTCAAAATATATAGTGGACGCTTTTCATGTGACTCACCAAGGTGTGGAGACTCCCAAGTGTTTCCATAAACACCGTGTTGCCTGGCACTCCCCTTCGCCGACGGAGACACTTACACAGTCCTCTGCCCTCACACTCCCGCGTGGGTTAATTGTAGCTCTGTTCCCATCCTTGCTGCCAGGCTAGATTTAACTCCCACCCGTGTGCTTGATACCTGTGAAAAAAAAAATTGAAGCCCCAGCCCTGCTTGACCTCATCAGTCTGGTGTCTCAGGCTAGGAATCTTAGACTGAGGTAGGAAGTTCTCAAGTTCAAGGTCAGTCAGCAAGATTTATTGAAGGGCTGTCTCCAAAGAAAGAAACCTTCTTCCTTCTAGGTCAGGCCGTAAGGGTTTGGAAAGAAGTTGCTTCCTGTAAACTGATCTGAGATGCTTTTGAGTGCAGGGCGGACCAGGAGCTACGCAGCTGATAGACGTTTTCCTAGATGAGCTAGCTATCCTGGACCTACAGAAAGCCATCTTTCTGTAGTGACACGGCAGATTTTTGTGCCATTTCCAGACAGGTTGTGAGGGTCCGGAGAAGTTGGACCTGCAAGTCAGTCTGGTCTCAAAGGGAAGCAGGTCTCCTCTGTCACCACGCAGCCTGTTTTGCATCAGCTACGCTACATGACGTTGTGTTTGGTTCGCAGCAGCAAGATGGAGCTCATTGACGACAACACAGTCGTGAGGGCTCGAGGCTTGCCCTGGCAGTCTTCAGATCAAGACATCGCCAGGTTCTTCAAAGGACTCAATATCGCCAAGTTGGTTTTTCTTTGTTTCACCCCACCCCAGAGGAGTAGCGGGTTTTCTCTCGTGTGTCCTCACCCCCTTCCTGCTCTGTTCTGTTTCCTTCAAAGGGGAGGTGCGGCCCTCTGTCTGAATGCTCAGGGAAGGAGGAACGGAGAAGCACTGGTTAGATTTGTAAGTGAGGAGCACAGAGATCTAGCCCTGCAGAGGCACAAACATCACATGGGGAACCGGTACATCGAGGTACGCGTCACGGCCCAACACCCTGACCGCTGCACTTGACTGCTAACGTGTGATGGGTGGTTTAGAAATGGTTTCATGACGTCTCTTTATTTTCTTAGGTTTACAAAGCAACGGGTGAAGATTTTCTCAAGATTGCTGGAGGTGGGTTGCTCTTACGTAGTACATACTTGATTGATAACCTGAGGTTTTGCACACACACACTGCAAGTGGATTCCTGTGACCGTAAATGGTTCTTTCCTAGTAAAACCTGGAGGTTGGTTTATAAATAGGGAGAAGAATTTTCCCATACTGCTGGTGAATTTAATGGACCGTAACGTTTGCCCTAAGGCCTGAGCAAATCTACTATGTCTAAATAGCCATTGAGAATGAGACCATATACAGGTGAAAGGGGCACTCACGTACAGTTACAACAGAGAGAAAGGTAGTTCTTGACAGAAATGTTTCTGAACTGTTGGAAGCAGCTGCCTGCAGTGCCTGAGGCTATTACAAGTCTATTTCTAGATTTTTCTCTCAGTTATTGAACTCATCGGTGCTCAAGACCATGGTAGTTTCTTGAATTTGGGGGGATAATTGTCTGGATTTGGTTCTTTCTCTCCTTCTACCTTTATGTGGGCTCTGAGGATTGAACTTAGGTCATGAGGTCCGGTTTAATATTTTTAGATATGTGATATTCACAGAAATAAGAATAGAGGAATAAAAAAAAATCACTTTTGGGTTTTTTTGTTGTTGTTGTTTGTTTTTTGAGACGGGATTTTTCTGTGGCCTTGGAGCCTATCCTGGAACTAGCTCTTGTAGAGTTCCAGGGAGTCCTGGAGTTCATTTTGTAGACCAGGCTGGCCTCAAACTCAGAGATCTGCCTGCCTCTGCCTCCTGGGTGCTGGAATTAAAGGCACGTACCCCTGTGCCACTACCACCCGGCTCATATACCATGTCTTTGTACATCCCTGCGGAACTCCTGGAGATTATTTTTAAGTATGCTGTAAAGTTTTATGTTTGTACTATTCTTTAGGGTGGGTCTCTGAACTGAAGCCATCAATAGATTATGACAAGGTGCCAGTTTATGCTAGGGTGACTTCCCTTTAAATGTAAAGCCCTGTGTTATGCAGCAGTAGTAAATCTTTTCAGTTGTCAGACTTTCTACAAAAGGATTCTCTTCCTCCGATTTTCTAGTATGTTTCTTTTCTGCTACTTTCTTTGGCTAAATCCTAAGGCTTCCGAGTTTAAGGCTTGACTTTTCTTCAAGTGTCTGAAGTTCACAGCATTGTTTGACATGGACAGGGCATAGATAGTGTATTTGGAGTTGCTGTGTTCGTCTGTGCCCTGGACTTGGATGGTAAACACAGCAGACTGGGACAGATGAACTGGGTTTCACTGTCTGCCTAGTGTGACCAGCCGTGGTGTTAGCGGGAGCTGCAGATGTGCATTTCCGTGCATGCTTCCACATGCACTGCTGTCCCGTGCTGTACTTGGAGCAGAGTTTGGTGAATGTGGGAACTGGACATTTGCATTTTCATTACTCTCTATGAAAGTTTCTTAATTAGAGGTAATGAAGCAGTTATAAACACAATGCACTTTATTATCCTAATTCATCTTCCTAGTTTGCGGAGTTAATTTAGCAGATGTGGACACTAAGGCATAGTAAACTTGAGTAAAGTCATGCCCTGGTAGACAGGATAGCTAAGATGCCACATCGGTGTTCTGGATCGAGGGCTTGTGCCTTTGTTGTTGTATAGCTGGGCATGGAACTCAAAGATGTATTTGCACTAGGCACAGAGTCTAGTACTGAGCTCGATCCCCTCCCAGGACCTGTGTGTCTGTCAGTGCCATGGCACTCTCTCTGAGAGGAACAAACGGGCGGACACTGGTTTGTGTGGCCAGCTTCCGAAGATAAGAGGGGTGCTTTAGAAAAGTGCTGTGGGAAGATTCAAATCTGCAGGGACTCCTGAGTCCTCGGATATTATCATTATGAATCTAGTGGTGGTGCGAATCTTAACTGTAAATTCAGAACATTGCCAGAGGCCTCGGAGGAGGCTCGGTGGTAGAGCGCCTCCTGATGGTAAGGTACCGGCTCTGCTTCCTAGCATCTCACACACGGTGTTGAGAATTTTGCCATTCTAAATTTGGTCGTATTGCTATCTTAACTCTTTCTCCCTGTGTGTTCTAATACCCATTTTCTCTAGGGACGTCCAATGAGGTAGCCCAGTTCCTCTCCAAGGAAAATCAGGTCATCGTGCGCATGCGGGGGCTCCCTTTCACCGCCACCGCTGAGGAGGTGGTTGCCTTCTTCGGACAGCATTGCCCCATCACCGGGGGAAAGGAAGGCATCCTCTTCGTCACCTATCCGGATGGTAGGCCGACGGGAGATGCCTTTGTGCTCTTTGCCTGTGAGGAATACGCTCAGAACGCCCTGCGGAAGCACAAGGACTTATTGGGTAAAAGATACATCGAGCTCTTCCGGAGCACGGCAGCGGAAGTGCAGCAGGTGCGCGTGCAGTCTGTCCCGGGAGGGTGGATTCCTAAATAGAAATCACAAAGATGTGAGAAAGAAGTTAACAAAAAACATTTCCAAACTGACAAGGTGGTTCCTGAGGCCATTCTCTTTACTTGATTAGTAGAGTTCAGAGTTGGGCTGTAAAGATAATATTAAGGGATGACTGTATGTTAAATGTATTTAGTGAAATGAAGTTGAATAAATTACCGCAAAAGTCCACATCTTGCCATATGTCTAGCTTTTTAAATATGTTTACCCAGATAGACACTGCCTAATGAGTACATATTATTATATGGAGTGTGTGCCTTAATTTATTTTACTGTATTTATTTTTTTAAAGCCAGTATCTCACTATGTAGTGCTGGCTGGCTTAAAAATCGCTATATACAGCCGGGCGATGGTGGCGCACGCCTTTAATCCCAGCACTCGGGAGGCAGAGGCAGGCGGATCTCTGTGAGTTCGAGACCAGCCTGGTCTACAGAGTGAGTTCCAGGACAGGCTCCAAAGCCACAGAGAAACCCTGTCTCGAAAAACCAAAAAAAAAAAAAAAAATCGCTATATACAGCAGACCAGCCTTAAATTAATGGGCAGTTCTTCTGCATCTGCTTCCTGAGGGCTGGGATCGTGTAGTTCAGCGCATCAATTTACTTCATGTATTTGGCAGAAGTGAGTGTCGCGCTGTCCAGGAGGAGATGCATGAGCCCCTCATCAGGGCTTCTCAAACTTCCTTGCCCCTATCAATCACCCAAAGGATCCTGAGAAACAGTCATATTTTATAATAGTTGTGTTGTGGATCCATGTGCATACCCCCACTGCATCCTTGCCCCTTTGAAGATCTGACTGAGGACCTCCTGTATTCTACAGTGTGCCATACAGCTGATAACACACTCACTAGGGCCTGCAGGTCTAAAAGGATTCTTAGTGAGGTTAGTGGTGCTATGGAGGATGGGTTAGGAGCAGCAAGACTCTTAAGTCCCTTGTGTTTTGCCTTTTTTATAGGTGCTGAATCGATTCTCTTCAGCCCCTCTGATTCCACTTCCAAACCCTCCCATGATCCCGGTACTACCTCAGCAGTTTGTGCCCCCCACAAATGTCAGAGACTGTATTCGTCTGCGAGGTCTTCCCTATGCTGCCACCGTCGAGGACATTCTGGACTTCCTGGGGGAGTTTTCCACAGATATTCGGACGCATGGGGTTCACATGGTGTTGAACCACCAGGTAAAGAAGTTAACTGTTAGAAAATGGGTTTGCTGTTCTGGGGGTCAAGCGCGCCCCTCTACTAAGATATAAGTACAATAGTCCAAAATTGTACATTGTGTTTAAGAGAAGATATATCTGTACGTATAAGACATCTTTAAGATATACTCTAAAAATTTGCCTGCTATTAGTGCAATTGTTGGAGTTCAGCTGTCCCATTATCAGCATTTATTATCAGTATACGACGAGTGTGTCCAGCGTTTCCTGTTGTAGCTGCTCAACTCTGCAATTCTGGTGTGAGAGTTGCCACAGACCAAATGTAAGCAGAGAGCACACCAGTGTTCTGAAACACTTCACACCCATAGACTTGCACTCTGTAGAATGTGGACCTGGAGAGCTGCAGTCCTTAGCCATAGGTGTGGATCTTCGTCTCAGCAGCAGCAGGAATAATCGCAAAGCTTTTCTGTGAAAGACTGGATTCTTCCCTATGCTGGGAAGCACTTGCTTGGTGCTACTTGAGTTTTTGTTAAACAAAATTAATCCTGCTAGGTGCCGGACAGTCGACTGGTGTCTTGTGCCGTCTCAAGCAGGACAGAGTTCCAAATACTCACAGACTAAGTAGCACTAGATTAAAACTTAGCAAGTCTGTTAAAAGCAGAGAGTTTAATTTTGGACAAGAAGTAATTGCTCAGAGTGTTAATGGATGGAATGCAGACTTAAGAGTGGAAATACCCAATTTTTTTCTGACTACTAATTTCCCACGTCTTGGGTTTCCCACTTGAGGGTTTGCTCACTTTTGTGATTATCTTCCTACTTACTGGGCACAAGTAGCCACAAGCTCCAAGCCCTTGCACCGCCTTCCACACTAGCACACGTTCTTCTAACACTTTGTCTGTGTAAGCCCCACAAACTTTTTAATCTGACAAGTTATAGCCCACTTTGCCAGTGGACGGCTCCACTATTCAGCATCACTAGGGAATTATTTCTTTGAAGTTACTGTTTTCTAATAACCTTGGGGCCGTTACCCTTTGATTAACAACAGTAGACAGATTTGCCTCTCATTTGACCTCCATGACCTGGGGGAAAATTGTCCTTTGATGATGGCTCTTATCTGTCTGGTAGATGTTGGGTTTTCACCGTGGACTGGGTTTGTTGCTAATTTCCCTGGTATGGTGACTATTAATGGTAACTTGCATGGTAATCATTTGTAAAACAGTATAATATTATAAATGTTCCCTAGGAGACTTGGAGAACTAACTTTAAAAAGAGCCCTATAAACTGCTCGTCTTTTCCCCCTCCAGTGTGGTTCAGATGATAAAATATTGACAAGGTGTTCGACTTGTATATGTAGCACAAACAGAGGCTTGATCCCCCCCCCCCCCCAGAGGGGAAATTTTGCTAACAAAAACTACCTCAGAGTACTTCTTTGAGTGATTGAGAGAGAGAGGTTGCATTTTGGAAGGAATGGCTTCCCAGCATTGCAGATGGCCTCTAGCCACTTAGTGTCATACCTTGCAAATCCCTGACTTACCCTCAAGATACCCTAGTCTCCAGCAGTGAGGGACAAGCTAAAAGGATGTGGCAGGTCAAAGAGGAAGCAGGACAGAGCCAAAGGACACCACAGGCTTATTTAGTTTCCTGTTGGAGGATATGTTACTAGCTTTTCTCATCAAATGATATTTAATCGGATTTTTCAGAAGGGAGAAAAATCCACGATATAATCCTCCATTCTGAAGCTGCAGTCACAGCGAGCGAGACCTCTGGAGGCCCTGTAAATTTGACACTAACTTAGCAGAAACCCAAGGGATCGCTTTCAACCATGTCTCTCAGAACTGTTTTCTTCAAGATTTTGTAGGTCATTATGGTGATTAGGGAACGAAGCTCAAATCAGATTTCAGCAGATCATACTGTCACCCAGATTTTGTGGCTACACACGTCGTATACTTGGGTGCTGGTCCCTTGGCATGCTTTGTGAGGGACGTTTACTTCCTTGTTGAAGGAGACAGCCTCCTTTGTTTCTGCTCTTCCCGCACACTAGGGCCGCCCATCAGGAGATGCCTTTATCCAGATGAAGTCTGCAGACAGAGCATTCATGGCTGCGCAGAAGTATCATAAAAAAGTCATGAAGGACAGATATGTGGAAGTCTTTCAGTGTTCAGCTGAGGAGATGAACTTTGTGTTAATGGGGGGCACTTTAAATCGAAATGGCTTATCCCCACCGCCATGTAAGTTACCATGTAAGTTTTTCTTGGGTCTCTGCGCTCTTCTACGCTGTGTGCTGGTAGGTGCTTCAGCTGCTCTCTGCGTCACTTCCTGTGCCCCTGGTTCTTCCTGAGGCAGGCGAGGGGGTTACACAAGGCTTTGCCATCTGAAATCACTAGTATCTGGTAATCAGTTAAGACCTTGGTTGTGGACACCCATAATTAGAGATGCTACACTCCTCCTTTCAAATTATATTCTTGCTTTTCCAGTGATAAGCATTTGGTTTCTGAGGCTTAGTGTGCTCCAGATAAGCACTGACTCTGGGAAGCAACCTGGCTATGTAGATAATTTAATACGCATTTAAAGGTAACATATATGTTTGGCTGGATCCCTTCCTTTCTGTCTTTATTTTTTATTTATTCACCGTTCTCTTACACGTTGAACTTTAAGAAGGATGATTTGATGCCCATTTTGGATTCTTAACTGTTTTGAGCATCAACTAAGTCTTCAAAATGATACCCTGGAGAGCATGCCTTTCGCTGTCTAGGATATCCGGAATGAGCAAGTTAGCAAACCACGTTTATATATAATAATGCGTAATTGATTTGGCCAACGTTTGATTGGGTCACAGGATCAGTGCTTAATTCCAAGCTGTGCTCTTGCTCGTTGGCAACTGGGTGCAAGCCGTCTGGAATCCTGTTGGAGAGGAATAAGCCCCGTAGTCTAGAAGCAAGGTTTAGTCAGTGGCTAAGGAAACCTGATGTTTCCAAACATGAGTCTCTTTTCAAAAAAAATGCAGTTTTTAACCTGCGTTTGTTGGATATGTTTAAATACCTTGGGATAATAGTTCAAAGATAACTGGAAAGGGCCACCGGGTTAATTAGCTGGGTTCTATTAGAGTGGGCAGTTCATAGGCATAGAGTTTTATTTTCAGCAGAGAGATCTGTGGCAGTTACCTTGTTCAATTGTTTGTAGAATGTCTGGTGGGGCTTAATCCTTTTTTTCCCGTTGGAATTCCTGAACTCTAATAATTCCATTTACCTGCTGCTTGCTGTTGGTGAATATCTAATAGTTTATTGTTAATGAGATGCAAGGTTTTAAAAATTATGATTGAGTATAAAAAATACTTTATGGTGATACTTGAATGTCTTCTGTCCATAAATCACTGTAAATGTAACATTAATGTAATATCCCTTAGTGATTGTCCATCAAATATCATGAAACAAATTCCCCATTGTTTCTTGTCCAGTTTATTGTAGATTCAAATTTTGAGACAAGGTTTCACTATCTACCAGGCTGGCCTGGAGCTCAGTATATAGGCCATGTTATCTTGGAGCTCACGGATGCTCCTGCCTCGTCCTCCTGAATACTACTAGGACGATAGGTTTGAGCCCTAATTCTCACCTAGCAAAGGAGGAATTTTAAATCCTATTTTGTGTAAAATTGTATTTCTGAAGACCTAGTCTTTATTAACAATTTTTGAAGAATATATTTCTGCAGCTGGGCAAATGGTGGTGCATGCCTTTAATCCCAGTACTCAGGAGGCAGAGGTAGGTGGATCTTGGTGAGTTTGAGGCCAGCCTGGTCTATAAATTGAGTCCAGGACAGCCAGGGCTCCTTTAACACAGAGAAACCCTGTCTTGAAAAACAACAACCAAAAAAGAATATGTTTCTGCATCTTTGGTTACTTTCAATGCTTTTCGAAAATGAAGACAAGATTTTTTTCCTAAAATTTGGTAGTATTTTTTTGTAGCAGAAGAGTTGATTTCTTTAAAGGTCAGAAGTTTGGTGAACGTGTGGTTGTATTCTGCCCCTCTGGGCTGCCGCCTTTAGGTGACTGCCTAACTATACCACAACCACAAGACTTATAGAAATTGCCTGTTTTTTAATTCTAATCTCAAAGACTTAAAGCAATTTAAATATTGATGGGGTTGATATTTCCCACTGAAGATTTTCTTGATGAATTTGGCAAAAGAAAATGCTGGTAGAGTCTTCATACCGTCCTGCAGCACCTTGATTCACTAGAAGTCAGCTGGACCTGATGGTGCACACCTTTGATGCCAGCAGGGAGGCAAGCACTCAAGACCAGCCTGGTCTGCATATCTAGTTCCAGAGCAGCCAAGCTCAGAATTACCCCCCCCCCAAAAAAAAATAATCAATGTAATTTCACAGTCAACTTTATTTTATATCCTGTGCATAGATGCAGCTGATTTTTCTCTTAGGAAAGTAAGAACTAGCCTTTCTGCCACTTGAGGAATGCCCAGGTCTTCTCATCACTTGTCAATTTTTATTTTACTTTTGTTTTGAAACAGAATATATGTTTTTTTCTTTTGTGTTGCTGGAGATGAGATTGAGGGTCTGCTTGTGCTGGACAAGGACACTCCCGCCAAGCTGCAGGCTCACCCTCTGCTTGTGTCTTCATAGCACGTAGCATTTACATCATGAGTTTCTTGATGATTTTGCAAACCACTTAGGAGCACAGGCTACACAGTGTTCTGTGGTGCTTCAGATCTTGGGGTTTGTGTGTGTGGTGCTGGGGACTGAACCCAGACCCTTCACATACTCCGTCACTGAGTATGCCACAGGCCTGACGTGTCTCACATGACCGGAGTTTCTGCTTACTGCCAGGTGTGATTGTACACACGTGGGTCCCACCACTGGGGAGGCTGAGGCAAAAGGGTTATGAGTTTGAGGGCAGCCTGGGCCATATAATGAGACTATCTCAAAAGTTCAAGGGCTGCCGATACCTAACGTGCTCAGAGCTGGGCTGGGCCCCTGGTACTGTAATAGATAAGTATATAGATACATAATTACTTAGATGTTGAACCAGAAGTCCATGGTCATAACTGCTCACCATAGTCTTCATAATGAAAGAGAAACTCTTAAGAACGAGGAAAGCCAAAATTCGTCTTGGAGATTTTCCTGTGAAGTTACCCCTTGGGGCTATGCCAGTCACAGAATCTAATGGATCTCAGTCTGCTGACCCCAGATTCTGTCAGCTTAGCTATCCATCTTCCATCCAGGGCATACGGTCTAGCTAGTGTATTCATGCTACTTGGGAAAGCTCGTGACTACCAGAAGCTCCAATGTAAGGGAGTCTGAGATCACGGAAAGTCGGGGTAACTAGAAGATAGAGGAATTCCCTCTCCCTCCTCCCATTCTGCTGGGGATTGGACTCAGGGCCTAACCCAGGCTGAGCCCCTACCCCACCACTTAACTACACTCTCAGCCCTAGATTGAATTTGTTAAAAACTTGACCCCCTTTTGTATATGTGGGGTATGGTTTGGTTTAGTTTTTGGACACAGGGTCTCATGCTGTAGCCTGGTGGCTGTCTTGGAACTTGATACATAGACTGGCCTTGATGTCATGATGATAACCCTAGCCTCTGCTTCCTGAGTACACCACTGTGCCCACCTCTTTCCTCTGGACTGTTTCCTAGTTGGACTTTTTTTTATAGGTCTGAAGGTGTAGATTAACTTCAAAACCTAATTTTTGGATTGCCTTTAGGTGAAGATAATATACAGTTTATCTTATCCCCTGTGGAACAGCTTTAGTGTAATATATGGTACATCCTTTTATCCTAATCTCTTTGGTTCATGTCTTACTAAAGGGCAAGAACATCCACAAAATTAAATGGAAGTTGCTTGGGATATAAAGAACTGTGGTGGTTTTTCTTTTAAAATCATGTAGCTGAGGCCAGGGTGATGGGTCAGCGTTATGAGCATCACTGTTCTCGCAGAGGACCTGGTTTTCAGTTCCCAGTACCCACATGGCAGCTCACAGCTGCCTCTAACTCCAGTGCTAGGGGATCTAACACCCTCTTCCGGCTTCCAAAGGTTCCTGCATGCATGTATTGTACACTGACTCACACAGGTACACACACACACACACACACACAAGTGATCTTCACAGATAGGGAGGTGGAAGAGTGACCACAGCCCGAATGCTGACACCGGTGGCAGCTGTTACCAGTGTGACTCAGAGCGTGTCTCTCCTCTCTGTTTAGGCCTGTCTCCTCCTTCCTACACGTTCCCTGCTCCTGCAGCCGTGATCCCTACCGAAGCTGCTATTTACCAGCCTTCTCTGCTCTTCAGTCCTCGGGCCCTGCAGCCCTCCACCGCATACTACCCGGCAGGTACTCAGCTCTTCATGAACTACACAGCCTACTACCCCAGGTAAGGCTCCACAGGAAGTGACAGCAGGGGCAGAGACAAAGACTCCTTTGACAACCAGTGTGTGAGCTCACAAAAGAATATTGTCTCCCTTACTGAAGGTTAGCGTGGCCGGCCACAGCTTCCGGTCACATCTCTGACCAATGGGTGTTTTAAGACCGACTGAAGTTTATTTATTTGCAGTATGTGACTAGCACGGTCTTTGGGTTGCCCGTAGTTCAGCTCTCCCCGCTCTGTCTCCTGTTGTTTGAGCTGCGCGTGGATAGTAGCTCTTTGTCCTTATGATCAGGTGCTAACAACATGGAAATGAATCACGAAACAGAATAACTCAACAGGAGCGATTGTATTTTTTTTAGGTTTGAATGTTAGTCCATAATTATAAATATAGTTGCTCTAAATATCCCAATGCTTGTATTTGTTGCTCCTTTAAGTGCATACTGTAAACAAACCCAGAATGAAATTGATCAGTGTCTTCCTAGGGTTTGCATGTTTTGTATCTCTGCTGCTTTTCAGTTGGAGGCAGTTCCTGGAAGGTGGAACTGTGTAATGGAAAGTGTAATCTTGGAGAGTCGGGAGCTCTGTCTTAATGTCAGTACTTTTTATTCATTAGCTTGTTTCCTTCCTTCTATTTCTCCCTTTGTTTTTAAGGGCAGGGTCTTACTTCTTACTCCGTGCTATCTATACTGGCCTCAAATTGGCAGTAATTCTCCTGCTTCTGCCTCCCAAACTGCTGGGTGTACAGGTGTGTGCTACCATACCAAATCTATATCTCTTTAAAATTATGCTCGCATACACACATGCCAGGGTGCACATGAGAAAGTTAGAACATCTTGGAGACTGTGTGGTCCCAGGGATGGGACAAAAGTTGGCTGTCTTGCATCTTATCAATTGATGTAATTGGTGAAGATTTTTGGAATCCGTTTTATATCTGTGCCTGTGATTCTAATTTGCATATATAAGGAACAATTCTATTCATCAAGAGTTTTTTTGTTTTGTTTTGTTTTTTGGTGTTTGGTTCTTGGTGTTTCAAGACAGGGTAGTGTCGCTGTGTGGTTCTGGCTGTCCTGGAACTTGCTCTGTAGTCCAGGCTGGTCTTGAACTCTCAGAGATCCACCTGCTTCTGCCTCCTAATACTGGGAATAAAGAAAGGCCTGTGCCACCACTGCCCAGCCTAATCCTCAGTTTTAAAAAATTTTCAGTACCTTTGTTAATCCAATAGTAAGCTTTCTTTATTTGTATCAAACTTCAGTTTTGTTAAGCAGTAGGTGTTTGACAAGAACAAAATGTTGATAGCAGGGTTTATTTTTAGCCGAAGATCTTCAGACTGGTACTTTGAGGGTATTTACCAATCTGTACTCGGTGCTTTTGATAATGGCCTGAAGGTAGCTTGTGCTCTCCCTGCTGTCCTGTTGCTGTATCCCCTTCACGGTGGAGTCTCCAGCAGGGAACCAGAATGTCAGTTAAGGTCTCCCAGCAGCACCAGTTAGTCACACTTGCTGAACGTGAGTCTTGGGCGCATCTCCTACTGAAAATCTGCTGGGAGGAAGAACAGGAATAAAGCCGTGAGGGTTCCTTGGAAGCTGTCCTTTAAAGGGCTGAGAATGGCTCAGAAAGGGTTAGGCTGGGATGTTTGTGGAAGTGCTCACCTAGTGTGCAAAGGGCAGTACCACTGTCTCCTTGTACATGAGTGCTCAGATCTGCTGGCCTGTAGACCCTGTATAAATGCTTATCTCCATGTACAGGGGTGCTGAGGTGGCTGGCCTGTAGACCCTGTGTAAATGCTTGTCGTCTTTGGGGTCTGGTGTCAAGACACTCTTTTTCTGCCTCTTTATGTCTTCAAAGTTTCGGAACTGAAAGATAACGAGCACAGATGTGGTTCTGTGTGCAGTATGTGTCCAAAGTCACCTCTATTTAGGGACTCACTGCCTGGGCCTTGTAAGAAGGAATCTCTTAGAAATGAGTCTGTGAGTGTTGAATGAAATGCCAAAGGTAGAAAAACTAACATTCATGACTTAATCAGTTCTGTAAGTTTGGGACCCTGCTTTTGAATGAATACTTTTTTAGCTAGTAGTTTTAAAAGGTTTGGTTATGCTAATTAGTAACTCGGAAAGTATAAATGTATGAGTAAAAGACTTTCTTCATGAATGCTGCCTAGCCCAGAAGTGTCATTATTAGTTTAAAAACATACACGTGTATATTTCTTTTTTTTTTAGGTTTATTTGTTTATTTATTATATATACAGTGTTCTGCCTGCATTGCCTATGCACTAGAAAAGGGCATCAAATCTCATTATCAGATGGTTGTGAGCCACCATGTGGTTGCTAGGAACTGAACTCTGGCAGAACAGCCAGTGCTCTTCATTTCTGAGCCATCTCTCCAGTCTCCACACGTCTGTATTTCTAAATATGTACCTGCTTCTTTTGTAAAAACTATTCAGATAACAGGCGTGGTGGTGCACTTTGGAGGTTGAGGTAGGCAGATCTTTAATTTCAATGCCAATCTGGTCTACTTAGTGAATTCCAGGACTACACAGAGAAACTCTGTCTTGTGGAGATAACTCCATACCCTCACGCACGCACATAGCATAATATAACAATTTAATTTTAAACATTTGAGCTTTTAATTTTCTCTGTGTTCCAAAGTTCATCTTTAATATTTAACTTCTGTAGGAGAATTCAGGCATGGAATTTCTGAATTGAAGTTGTGTGCTTTAGATTTTTCTATCCTGTGGGTGTTGATTTCCTTTTTTTTTTCGAGACAGGGTTTCTCTGTGGTTTTGGAGCCTGTCCTGGAACTAGCTCTTGTAGACCAGGCTGGTCTCGAACTCACAGAGATCCGCTTGCCTCTGCCTCCCAAGTGCTGGGATTAAAGGCGTGCGCCACCACCGCCCGGCGGGTGTTGGTGATTGAACTCCATCCTCTTGGTGATGGCAAGCATCTTGATAGTGGTACCTCCTCAGCCCAAAGGGTGTGACTTGTTTTGAGATACATACAGGGGTGGATGGGTGTGTGTGTGTGTTCATCTATTTCTACCTTTCTGACTCCGCTTTTGACATCAAATCTAAACATAAGGTTCAGAAGCTTGCTACAATTTCCTTGCGTTTTTATATTTTTAGCTTTCCTATTTAGATATGACTCAATTTGAGTTTGCTCTTTTTATTTTTTTGACCCTTACTTGTGGGTCTATGTGTGGTGTGGGAGTATAGGCTTGTGTGTATGTTGGCCAGAAATGAGCTTGTACTCATTTACTTGGATTCTTGGGATTGAGCATTTACCAGGTACATCAATTAGAGTTCATTTTTTGTAGGATTTTGGGTGGGGATCTAAGTTGTGTTGTTTCATATCCGCTTAACAAACTGAATTTTGTTTATTAGTTTTTATTTCTTTGTTTTACTGTATGATAAATTTGTATGTGGCTGGACATGGTGGCATGTGCTCTTAATCCCAGCATTCGGGAGGCAGAGGCAGGTGGATCTCTACGAGTTTGAGGTCAGCCAGGGCTACACAGAGAAACCCTATTTCAAAAACCCAAAAAGAAAAAAATAAATTTGTATGTGTGTACAGAACACATGTTGAGGTTAAAGACAATCTAAGTTAAACTTCCTCTCTGCCACTGAGCAACATTGAAACTTATAATGTCTATGATCCTAACACTCGAAGGTTGAGGCAGGAGGATTACAAATTTGGAGTGAGCCTCAGCTATTTACTTGATCTTAACTAAAAAGATATGGGCTATACTGGGCAAGCTTTTTAGCCATTTTTAATTTTCCTGATGCTTTCAAAGTTGGTGATGGAGCCTTCTTTTCTTTAAAAAGATTCCATGTGGGTGTACCCATGCTACTGTCATATTAAGGTTGGGAGGTTAAAGCCTTTGGGAGTTAGCTCACCTTCCACTTGTTGAAGCAGGGTCTCCTTGTCCCTGCCTCTGGACAGTGAACCTCAGGCTAACTAGCACAGTGCTTTGAGCCAATTTTTCTATCTCTACTTCTCATCTCACCTGTGAGTGCTGGGGTCACAGGTCTGCATCACCGCATCCAGGTTTTTATGTGTGTTCCAGGAACTGCACAGGTACAGCGGATGCTTTTACCATCTGAAACATCTCCCTGACTCAGGGAGTGGAGAGCCTTAGCAACGTTCAAGTTTCTGTGTATCAAACTGCTTGTAGGTCTTTGAAGTAACATCTCCCCTAGCCCAGGCTGGCCTGCAGCTTGTTGTGCAGCTAAGGGTGATTTTGTGTTCCTGCCTGCAGCTCCCAAGTGCTAGGATTACAGGCCCCGAGCATAAGCTTTATATATATATCATGGTGTCCAACTCCTGTGCTTTTGTGAGCTCTGTCTGAGAATGTTCCTTTTGATGTTCCTGTAAATAGAATTGTTTTTTATTGTGGTGGTGTTCTTTTTTATATGTAGAAAAGCAATTGAAGTTTGTGTTCTTTTTAATGACCCGACTTATTAGTCTATTAGGTTTTTTTTTATTTTTTACTAACTCTTTTAGTTTTCTATATGATAAGTACATGTTTTACTGTCAATTTTATTGAAAAGGTTTTTTGTTTTTTTTTTTTGTTTTGTTTTGTTTTTTTTCGAGACAGGGTTTCTCTGTGGTTTTGGAGCCTGTCCTGGAACTAGCTCTGTAGACCAGGCTGGTCTCGAACTCACAGAGATCCGCCTGCCTCTGCCTCCCAAGTGCTGGGATTAAAGGCATGCGCCACCACCGCCCGTCTTTGCTGATTATTTGAATAATCCTTTTAAAATTTTGGAATTTAGATTTTAGGTTGATAGAAAATTCTTCCCTCTCAAGGAGATAGACAGGTTCCTTGAGTTTTCTTATGGCTTCTAGAATATAATCGGTAATTACAGTTATGAAAATTGAAACTAGATGCCGACTGGTGTGCACACCTTTAATCGAGCACTCAGGAGGCAGAAGTAGGAGGATCTCTATGAGTTCAAGGCCAGCCTTGTCTTGTTTGTGAGTTCCAAATTTATAGAAGCTATTTGGGCAGAAGCAATAAACTATAATAGCGCCGGGTATGTACAATGGTACATGCACGGGTGTGTGTGTGTGTGTGCAGGCAAGGGTTGCACATGCCATAGCGCAGGTGTGGAAATCAGGATAGCTTTGTGCAGTCAGTTGTCACCTTTGCACTTCGGTGTGGGTTTCAGGGGCCGAACTCAAGTCATTTATCCAGTGAGCCATTAGCCCTTACGGTGACTACTTGGTTGTTTAAGAAGCCCTGCTGTATTTAATTCCTACCTATATTCATTTTGTGTTTGAATGTGTGTACGTGTGCCCTGTCTCTCTCCGTCACGTGAGTCCCAGGGATCAGACTCGACAGCAAGTCCTTTACCCACTAAGCTGTCTCCCTGGCCCATTATCTGGCTTCTATCTTGAATAGATTTTGAAGATAACAGAGACCCCGTCTGGATTTTTAGAAGATCCTTTAGCAAAAGCAATAAGATGTGATAGGACAGTGTATGAAAATAAGTGTGCTGGGGACATGACAAGACTTTCATATCCTTTATACAGGAGTCCAGGCTGTATTGACGAATATGAAGAGGTCTTTGTATATTACACTCAGCATAGCAGATATTTGATTTAAACAAATACACTCACTGAATACTGGTTAAATATGTAGAAAATATTGAACTTGAGAGATCAGTGTGGTTTTCTAGTTTGACACGGTGCTGATGTTTTCAGTAAGAAATTATTTTTTTTATAAATATTTATTTATTTATTATCTATACAATATTCTGTCTGCATGTATGCCTGCAGGCCAGAAGAGGGCACCAGATCTCATTATAGATGGTTGTGAGCCACCATGTAGTTGCTGGGAATTGAACTCAGGATCTTTGGAAGAGCAGGCAATGCTCTTAACCTCTGAGCCATCTCTCCAGCCCTAGTAAGAAATTATTTGACTTTAAGGTCTCTGTCACCTCTGTAAAAACACAGGGGTGTTGGCTTGAAGGGTGGTCAGAGCTTTAGATTCAGTTAGGCATATGCCGTATTTGTAGTGTTTACAGAGATTTCAGTCTTGTTTTTTATTAAAGTCTCGGGTTGTTTTAAAATATTGGTACAGTCATGGAACATTTGACTTTTCTCGAGTCTTTGATTTGTAATTTGGAGGGGTGGGTAGGCAGGGTTCTTATCAGAAGTGTGAAGATTTCCCAGGGCTATTCAAATTTGTCACATAGTTGACATCTACTGATTTACAGATGTAAAGGTTTGGGGATGGATGCCCAGTGCTGTTTCCAGGCTTGTAATATTTAATAAGTGATAAGATAACAAGAGTAAGAGAATGTCACGGAATCTTGGGAGTGATTGAATGTTAAATCACGGTCTGGGAACTGAAGGTGTTGATCGTCCCCGTGTAACAGCAGAGGAAAGGTTTCTGGGCTAATTCCTGTCATCTACGGCTGGAGGCTCATCTGGTAACTTGTTTGTTACTATCATGTAAGGTGGCGTCTCTGAAATGTACAATTAATTACCTCTACAGGAAGTGGCTGGAAGTTCATAATCTGAAGTTGGAATCAGCATTGCTTCTTAAGTTTATGACTGGGTTAAAAAACGTTCCTGTTCATATTTCAAACTGTAATTATCTGACCTCCAATTGTAGAGAACTGATTGGGGGGGAATCTCATAAAGCTGATTGATAAGATTAATACAATGGTCGCTAGAGGTACCACGTAAGGTAGGCACTGACTGGCCCTGTACTTCATGGAGGAGATTGCTACAGAAGATGCCTGGGGGCCTCATTTGTTTCAATGGTGATCAGTTCAGCTTCTTCTGTGTCCTTCTCATCCTCTCCCTTTTCTGTTTTTAAAGAGTCGTGTTGGCAGAAATTGCCCGGGTGTGATCCGCTCTGCTTTCCTTGTGCACGTGGGTGGAGCTGTTGGCTCTTGGGAGCGTTCACTGTGGACTGTCGGTCTCTGGCTGTGCTTCCCCTTAGTCCCTCATAGCCATGCCTCTTCTTCATGCCTAAAACCGGCTCATTAACCATCGGGGACCTGGGCTTTGGGGGTGGTTGAGTGACTGAGATGGCTTAGTTCTTCTTCCTCTCCCTGAGAACCTGAGAAATGGGGGAAAGTTCTGCATCTAATCCTGCATTAACCCCACTTCCTCTCCACTGGCTGCTGTCGCAACGTGAGGCAGAACCTCTGGCATTCTTAGCTCTCTCATCGAAGGTACCTCATCGAAGGATAAGAACATCACCTTCAAAACGTCAGCTTCTTAAGTAATATGTTTTAGAGTAAATACGCAGCGTTGTGTGTTCCTGTCGGTTCACTGTGCTTTCTCTCCCTTTAGCCCCCCAGGTTCGCCTAATAGTCTTGGCTACTTCCCTACAGCTGCCAATCTTAGCAGTGTCCCGCCCCAGCCCGGCACGGTGGTCAGAGTGCAGGGCCTGGCCTACAATACTGGAGTTAAGGAAATTCTTAACTTCTTCCAAGGTTACCAGGTCAGTAGCTTGAGGAAGAACAATCCTCAGTGCCCTTATATTAAAATTGGTTTGCTGAGAAAACGCAGCTAGGAACGGAACTGGTTCTCTGCAACATGTGTGCCTGTGCTTGTGGGTTTTCTTGTCGAGGCATGAGATCGGGTCTCTGTTGAGGGCCTAGCTCTAGGCTCATCCTCTTGACAAAATTAGGACTTTCCTCTGCTGTCATAATTCTTGCCCCATAATCCTCTTTCCCTGTAATCCTGTGTGCCATGGGGAAGTTCGTGAGGGCACAGTGATTGCAGGTGTGTGCATAAGCAGCAGGCTTGCTAAGGGGGCGGTTTCCTTGGAATTGTCTTTTAATTCCTTGACTTAAAAAAAGTTGTGCGTGCCTTTAATCATACAAAAAGGCAGGCAGATCTGAGTTCCATTCCAGCCAGCACCACAAAGTGGGACACTGTCTCATAAAGTAAGTAAGTAGATAAATAAAACAGTGGGGCTTGAGAGGTGGCTTGCCGGCCGCTGGGGCTTCCTGCTCTTGTGGAGGGCACCGGCAGTTCTCAGAACCCACGTGGCTGGCTCATCAGTCCCTCCAGCTCCGGAGATGCAGTGCCTTCTTTTGGCCTCAGGAGGGCATCAGGGGTGCACAGGCAAATGACTCATATACATAAAATAAAATTTTGTTTTGTTTTGAGATAGAGTCTCACTATGCAGCCCTGGCTATCTTGGAACTCACTCTGTAGAGCAGGTTTGAACTAAAAAAGACTCACCTGCCTCTGCCTTCCAAGTGCTGGGATTAAAGACATACACCACAACACCACCTTAATTTTAATGTATTTTATTTTTTTAAGAAGGTGCTTACCAGTCAAACCTTGTGACCTGACTCGTGGAAGTTGTTTTCTGACTTTACAGCGTGTGCACCTTCCCAGACACACAGAGAATAAGTAAATGTCATCTGAAAACGTTTAGATAAATAAAAGGGGTTGTAGGAATATGCAGCTTAGTGGTGGACCGCTTGTCCAGTCTCTAGTACTGCAAACAATAAATGGACATTTAAACGTGGAGTTTCAAGTTGAGTATTTCAAGACCAGGAAGCCTCTTCTAACGGCTCTGGGGAAAATCTCTGTATAACGTTGGAAAAAGAAAACAGATACTCCCAACTAACAGACTTGTTCAGGCCTTGACCTGGAGGGGGCGCATGGCCGCCACGAAGTGACCCGGTTCTGCTGCTCCTGGCTTTGCTCTCCATCCTGCCTGTGCCTGCACCCATCACTGTCTCTGACTTTAAGAACAAGCTTTCTTGGCAACAGGTTTGTAACAGCTGATAAAAATCTGTTCTTCCCAGTTCATCTCAGCAAACCCCGGTCCTTCTTGAAGTCACTTGATTAAAGTCAAAGAGACTTCTGCAAAGTGTACAAACCAGAAGCCTTCCTGGTCTGAGCAGATACTGTCTTCTTTCCTTCACTGTCCTAAGGACAGCTTTTTTTTTTT
>NC_022031.1:60798923-60801790 GCF_000317375.1 Microtus ochrogaster | reverse complement strand
AGACCAGGCTGGTCTCGAACTCACAGAGATCCGCCTGCCTCTGCCTCCCAAGTGCTGGGATTAAAGGCTTGCGCCACCACCGCCCGGCTCTAAGGACAGCTTCTGTCAGTGAGGAGAACATTACCTTTTCTTCTGTAAGAACTTGGGGTCTCGATGGATCAGTCAGTATCTCTCCAAATCATTATTCAGTCTCTGAAGGACCTTACATTCCTCTTCTTCCTCTCATTAAATTATACAGTCGTTCTGTGGTTCTGCTTTTTTGTTTTGACTTTTTGAGGCAGTTGCATTGTGTAGCTCTGCCTGTCCTGGAACTCTCTCTGTAGACTGGGCTGATCTAGAACTCAGAGCCGCCTGCCTCTGCCCCCCGTGTGCTGGGATTAAAGGTGTGCTCCACCAACAATTGGCAAATTAAACAGTTTTTACTAGAAGTGAACTGAAAAGGTTACTCAGTCTTATGAAGAAAATACTTTGACTTTTGTATTTTTCCTTTGTAGAGACTCTGAAGAATTTTCAAGTTTACTAGCCAGCTGCTGGGCTTAATGGTTTAGCTTGGTTGAAACAATTTTATTTACTTTCATACTGAGTAAAATTAATCAGCCCTACACATACAATAATAATGAAATTAAGTAAAATTAATCTTATGTAAAAAGTACCATAGTTGGTTGGCAATTATAGATACTGATTTCCCCCAAACACATAATTAGGATCACTTCTAGGTTTGTGATGAAAGTTCTGACACAGACAGACAGGATGGCTCAGAGGGCAATGGTGCCTGTCGTCAAGCCTGAGTTTCTCAGCCCTCGAGCTGGAGAACCAACCCCAAGAGTTATCCTCTGACTCCACCTAAGCATGCCTGCGTGCGTGCTCCTACGTGTGCAAAATAAAAAGTGAGAAAGATTTCAAACTTTAAAAATCTGGCACAGTTCAGAAATAACTCGTGTTGAGTAGCTCCTAGAGTCATCAGAGTTAGAATTATCTGCTGTAATCAGAAGCACCATGATGGTACGTTTATTTCTTCTAGATATTTTGCTCTTTGGAAGTGTTTGGAGCTTATTTTTATTTTCTTATTTATTAAGTTAGTTTGAGAGACCCTCTCCTGTAGTTTGGCTGGCCTCTGGAGCACTATGTAGATCAGGCTAGCCTTTAACTTACCGTGATCCTCCGGGCTCTGCCTCCCTAAGGCACGCACAGCACACCTGCTGAAGACTTAGAATCTATAAACTGTATCATCAAATTGGGGTGGCTTTGGAACTCAATCATCCCAACCTGTAGTTCCAGTGTCTCCTCCCTTCAGTAATTCAAGCTGTGAGACATGAATTCAACTCTAGACCTAACCCAGTTTCTTCTCATCCCTACATAAAACTTAGATTTCCTGCTATTGTTTCAGTAGTCCACACCACCTTCTCTGCTGTTGGCTCTTGGGGTAACCGTTGGTTCCTGTGGGGTCCTGAGCGCCTTGTCTCTGTCACAGGTGGTGATGATATCTGTCGATGGCCTCTTCAGAACTGTTCCCTTGAGTAGAGACTGTTTATCTTTGCCTGCGGTGTACTTGATTGCTGTTGGATATTTTTTATTTGCTCTTGTTTAGAATCATCCTCCCTTCTTCTCCACCCCCTTCCTTTTTCTCTATTCTGTCAGGATGTAAGTGTGTTTCCCTGGCTGGCCTGGAACTCATTCTTTTGACCAGGTTGGCCTGGAATTTACAAAGATCACCTGTCTCTGTCTTCAAATGCTGAGACTATAGCAACGCATCTCTGTGCTGCTTACTGTTGTGAATCTTAATGACATATTTTAATTTTATTTCTTGTTCTTTCTGATGAATTTTATAGGATTATGATTACTGATTAATTTTATATGCTTACATCGTAAGCAAATATCCAGGAAATAATTGGTTGAATAAATGAAGTTTGCCAATGGTGTCCAATTTTATCTTTTAAATGAATATAAAACTTGGTGTCAAATGTCATTTTAGAAATACATTATCTTTGGGTGTGGTGGTGCACACCTTTAATCCTAGCACTCAGGAGGTAAAAGCAGGTGGAAGGCCAGCCTGGTCTACAGGACAGGCTCCAAAGCTACACAGAGAAACCCTGTCTCGAAAAACAAACAAAAAGAAAGGTTATATGTAGTTTGGATCTAGGCTGCAGTATGCAGAGGGAAGAAGGTGCAGCGGAAGGCGAGAGGGAGCAGAATTCTGACGGTCAGATGCTTTGACGGCGTCTGACAGTTGTTAGAGGGCTGATCGGTTAGGGAATTGAAGGACTGGCGTCTTGGATGGTGGATTGCTCATCTCCTGGGGACTCTCATTGCTGTTTTCCTTGGCCGTTGCTCTCAAGGGCCTTGAGTTTTAAATAAATCTAGCTTCCTTTTCAACATTCTGACTTTGGGTCTTTCAATGACTCATTAAAAATTTTTATTTAGTATTCAACTGAGAATTTATTTTAGTAGTTTATTTCAAATTTAAAACTATTTAAAATTCACTGGATTTGGGAGTTTAATGTATAGTGCCTGACAAAGTGATCGATGCTCAGATAGGCGATAGCCTGTTGTACCTGAAGTTATCGTGTGAACTTGCTATTGAGAGATCAGATTATATCCCAGCAGTTGAGAGGCAGAGGTGGGCCGATCCCCGTGAGTCTGAAGTCAGCCTGGTTTATCAGCTGAGTTCCAGGGCAGCCAGAATGGTTACACAGAGAAACTCTGTCTTGAGGGGGGAAAAAAGGAAGAGAGAGAGAGAGAGAATGAGAGAATGAATCAGATTCTGAGCTGCAGAGAGACTCACAGGCTGTTCTTCCTGGAGTCCGAGTTCAATTCCCAGCACCCACATGGCAGCTCACAACCATCAGATCCAGTGACCTCTTCTGGTC
>NC_022031.1:60796196-60798723 GCF_000317375.1 Microtus ochrogaster | reverse complement strand
CAAACACACAGAGATCCTCCTGCCTCAGCCTCCTGAGTCCTGGGATTAAAAGCGTACGCCACCACTGCCTAGTGTGTTTCAGTTTTTAATCCATATATCCAATGTAACTTCCTCCTAGAAGGGATTTTTGACCTGTAGTGAGTGAAGCATTGAGTGTCTGTGTGTGTGGCTTGTAACGGTGTCATCTCCTGCGATCTAAGTGTTATTCTTTTGTTGACGTTTTTAGTTAAAGTAACATCATAGTGACAAGCTGTCCATCTTTTGACCTCTCTGTTCTAACTTGCATTTTAGTATGCAACCGAGGATGGACTTGTCCTCCACACAAATGACCAGGCCAGGACTCTATCCAAAGAATGGGTTTGTATTTAAGGGCCCGAGCAGTTAGATCGTCCTCAGAAAAGAAGGTAAGGACCTCTTAAGGACCTATCGTGTAAGCTAAATCAGAGAGGCCCAAACAGAATCTGAGGTTTTTCTCTAGGAAGGAGGTGAGGAGGGGGTTCCTTCAGGAGACCTTGAAGGAACATAGATTGGAACGTGAAGTTTGTGATCCAAAACCACGGTATCAGTATGATAGGAGCACGGGCCGTGTGCTGCTAGGGGGTCGTGGCTCTGGATTGCGTGTCCTTGTGGACACTGCTTTCTCTCAGTTGGGGGGTAAGGTAAGAGTGCTTTTCTTCTTCCTCATCCTTTCTGCCTTCCTCCTTTTTCTTCTTCCATCTTCATTTTTTTTAAATTGAAGGTGGCCAACTAGATGGCTCACTTGCTGCTTATCCAGATGACTTGAATTTTGACCCCTGAGTTCCGCTAAGTGGAAGAGCTGACTCCTATATCTGCACTTCACAGAAAAGAAAAATTCACCGTTTTAGAAGAATTGCCTTATTTTGTCTGTACAGCTCAGCCAGGTTTATATATAGCATGTGTGTGTGTATGTGTGTGTATATATATGTATATATAGCGTGTGTATGTGTATCATAACTATTTTCTACCAGGAACCTCACTTAAGCCTAGGCTAGGATTTGAGATCAGCCTGGACAATACTATAAGACCTCATGTTCAAAAATGGCTTTTTTCCAAAATTATTAAAAAGCTTTCATTGTATGCCTTTTTTCTCTCCTTTACATCTAAAGCTAGCGAGACGAAATATTGATAGTTAATGGGTTGCTGTCAAGAAGGACCCTTCCTATTAACCCACAGCTTTTCCCAGAAGGATACTGGCATTCTATGTGTGGTTGCCCAAGAGGTCTCAGGGCCACTTCGGGAGATTGGTGTGGCTCGGGTCTTCATTCAGTTGTTGGAGTTCCAGACTTGTCATTTTCATGGGTGTGAACTTTAACCAGATGGACCCAAAACTGGGGGTGCAGTTGCCAGTATTTCATCATCTTTGAGAATTGTGATTCTGTGTGTGGCCCCTCATTCTGAGACACACATAGTTTTGGGGTGCAAGGAGGATTGGATCTGCCTTTTCCAGTGAGACTTTATAGCACTGGGGCCTTGCAAGGGTTGTTGCGCTCTAGCGTGGGAACGCGTCCAGGTCCCACTGGTGAAAGCTCGTTGTTTTAACTCACTGGTACCTTTTCCGTTTTCATTTTGTCTCCTCATGTCCCAAAAGATCGTGAAAGCACTTCACAAGTTACTGAGTGTGCCCTGATCCCTGAGGGGGCTAGACATCTGGCTGGAAGAAATGTGACTAGATAAGGTTTTTGTTGTTTGGTTGTTGTTGTTTTTTGTTTGTTTTTGTTTCATGGTTTTGGTTTTGTGGGGTTTTTTTGGTTTGGTTTTTTTTTTTTTTTGAACAGTATTTCTCTGTGTAGACTTGGCTGGCCTGGAACTCACTCTGCAGACCAGCCTGGACTCTAACTCACAGAGATCCACCTGATTCTGCCTCCAAAGTGCATGTGCCACCACTGCCTAAGTAGACAGGTTTTTTGTTTTGTTTTGCGTTTTGGAGGTTTTTTCTTTTTTCCGTTTTTGTTTTTTGTTCCTCCCCTGTGCAGTTGCAGTCTATCGTGCTGAGTTTCCAGAGGTAGTGTTTGCACCTGCATTCCAATCCATATCAATAGTGCTTGTCTGTAGATGTGCTCTGTGCTCACAGAGATGCGCGTGTGCTCAAGGTGGCATTTCTCCCTGCAAAAGATGCAAATGATGTTGTGTATTTGACTTAGCATTATCTGGGAATCAGGTGGACTAATGAATGTCGCAAACTTTGTAAGCTGTTTTTGTGGAGCTGGGGACAGAACCCTGGGCTGCGTATCTACTTGATTAGGTCTTTGCTACTGAGCTGTACCACCCCTTCCTGCTGTAAGCTTTATAAAGTTCTGTATTGATACTGTTGATCTTAGGGCTACAGAAATGTAGTTTACTTATTGTCTGAGTTTTTGTAATTAAGAAGTAATGAAGAATTCTTTGGTTTTTCCGCACAAATCCTTTCCTATTCCAGGCTCCAGCCCAGGGCTGTCCCTAGGATTGCATGCGTCGTCCAGTGCTGCTCAGAGTGTTAGTTAGCCCAGGGCTGTCCCTAGGATTGCGT
>NC_022031.1:60794063-60796076 GCF_000317375.1 Microtus ochrogaster | reverse complement strand
TGCTCAGAGTGTTAGCCCAGGACTGTACGTTCCTAGGATTGTGTCGTCCAGTGCTGCTCAGAGTGTTAGCCCAGGACTGTACGTTCCTAGGATTGCGTCATCCAGTGCTGCTTTGTGCAGCTCAGAGTGTTAGCTCCTGGGACTTAGAAGCTCACTCTGCTCTGCCTGTCCCTGTAGCGAGGTCCCTGTTTACAGTCCTTGAATGGAGCTGACCTAGACCCTTGACTTGGTCTCCCTGGCTTCCTTGGATCTTCACCTCCTCGAACTGCGTTGTCTTCCACCCATAGTCATTGTGCTGTCAACCCCCAAACAACAGGGAACTGCACTTGGGAAGAATGTTTTCTACTCCTTTTACACACACACACACACACACACACACACACACATTCTACCATGTTCTAACATGTAGGGTGTTTTGCCTACATATATATCTGTGCACCACAGAGGCCAGAAGAGGTCGTCCTTAGCGATGACTCTGTAATCCCAGCACTTGAGAGAAAGATGGAAACAGGAGCTGGAAGGAGCAAGGCCAGCATGGGGCACCTAATGAGCTCCTGTCTCCCTTACGCTAGCGTATTTATTTATTTATTTATTTATTCATTCATTCATTCATTTATTTGTTTGTTTGTGGTTTTTCGAGACAGGGTTTCTCTGTGGTGTTGGAGCCTGTCCTGGAACTAGCTCTTGTAGACCAGGCTGGTCTCTAACTCACAGAGATCCTCCTGCCTCTGCCTCCCGAGTGCTGGGATTAAAGGCGTGCGCCACCACCGCCCGGCACACTAGCGTATTTAAACAAGCAGAACTCATCAGAAATTTGGACTTCGATTTTTTTTCTTTTTTGTTTTACTGAGACAGGGTCTATTAGCCCAAGCTAGTATTTCATACCTGGTGAGATCCAGTTATCTTTTAAAGTTCCTGTGTCAGCTAGGTGTGTTGGTGCAAGATCACAGCTGTCTAGTCCTTTAGAGGCTGAGGCAGGATTTCCATGAGTTCCAGACCAGCCTAGATGGCACAAGAAGAACCCTGTCTCAAAAACTAAACCCAAATCCCAGTGAGCTTCCAGACAGCCTCAGGCTGGTCTGCAGCATGAAGCCTTCCTTGTCTCTAAAAGGAAAAGGAAAAACAATTCTCTTGTATACACAATACTTTAATGATAGTTGATGACAAAATAAAACAGTGTTTTAACATGCATCGCGACAGAAAGAACAGACAAGTTTGTGAGTGTTTGCATGTAAAACTTCACAAGTTATCTTTGGGTCATGATATTTGTTTTATTGTTGCTAAAGAAGAAAAGGAAACATTTTTTTTCTTCTTATACTGAGATTCCCTTTCCTGTTGTTGGAATGCTGCAGCTCCATCGTTAAGCCTTGACGTGCCACTGACATCACAGAGACTAAGAAGCAGGTCTGAGGAGGCCAAGCATCTAATGTCCTCTTAATAATTCTGACCCTTCCCCAAACACAACAATTTAGGATGGCATACACTTTTAGGTGCCCATAAAGGTGATTCTTAGTGTAATATATAATAGTTGGGAATAGAAGGTGGACTTGATTGACTGGTAACCGACAGGCTCTGATTTGACTGATCCAGGGCCTTGTGTTAGCCAGGCTCACGTTATGAAATACCCATCAACAACTTTCACGTCAGAAACAAGCCAGAATTTGAGTCTCTCTCATGCTGGATTATGCAGGACTTTCATAGGCCCTTCATGCTCTTTTAGCTGGTGGTAAAATTGCTTCTCTATGGTGTTAGCATTGGGAGAAGCAGAGTTCTTTAAGGAAAACTAGGTTGGTGTTGGCTAAAGAAGTGGAAAATTGTGCGACCATGTTAATGGATAGATTTCCTAACTATATTCTTTTGTATTCAAAGAGAAGTTTTTCTATGCTTAGTGTTTTAAGCTGAGCACTAAATTGCCTCTTTGTAAGCCACATTTTAAACATGAATGCTAAGAAACTAGCATTTGGGATTTTTTTTTTTTTTTTTTTTTTTTTTTTTTTTTTTTTTTTTTTTTTT
>NC_022031.1:60792701-60793963 GCF_000317375.1 Microtus ochrogaster | reverse complement strand
AGACCAGGCTGGTCTCGAACTCACAGAGATCCGCCTGCCTCTGTCTCCCGAGTGCTGGGATTAACGGCGTGCGCCACCATCGCCAGGCTGATTTTTTTTTTTTAATACTTGATTTTAAATTTGTACCAATTATGTTACTTAGTCTTGACCATATTTCAGACTGGCTGTATGAAGCTGGAGCCATCTCCATTTCTGTCTTTGTCTGCTTCTCATTTACATGAGAAGAAGCACTCACGGTGCTGACATTTTTCCATCTAATATATCAGCGTGCCATGTAAATAAAACAGCATACGGGAAACCTGCGTGTGTGTGAAGAGTTTGTCCTGGGTCTCTCCATTACCGCCAGCCCTCGGAGTCTGAGGCCTCCTGTGCCAGTAATCCACAGGTGCTCCCAGCCTTCATACGAAGCTGCCTAGCATGTGTTTATAGCCCATCTCACTCATCTTCCCATATTCCCTCAAATGTTTCCAGATCCCCTATAATACAGTGCAAAATGGATGTTGACACACAGTGTTTCTTTGTCTCCCAGCTAGTCTTGATACACACAGAGATTGCACAGAGAAACCCTGTCTGGAAACAAAACAACAGAAGAGCACATACTGCTCTTGCTGACAAGCTGAATTAGCTCCTACCACCCATGTCACGAGGCCCAGAACCACGTACAATTTCAGCTGCAGGAGATGGTCTCAGACACCTGCATTCACGTATACATACCGCCCAACACACACACACACACACACACACACACACACACACACGGCTATACTTAAGTAAAATTAAGACGTCTCAAAAGAGGACACGCTGACCAGGAAAGACTGTATGATCAGAACTTGGGCTTTTCCTCCTGAGTGTTCATCAGCAGCTGATTAAATACGATCCCGGGGTATGGATGGCTTGCTGTGCCGGTGGGACCACCATCTGCTTCACTTTCCCCGTCTTCAAGGCGGCTACAGACTCAGGTGTGCTCAGTAGCCCTTAGCTAAGATGTGTGAGGACCTGGATTTGATCTCTAGTGCCAAAGTCCGTCAAGGGATATATAGCATGACAGCCTAGAGCGGTGGTTCTCCCCCTTCCTCGTGCTGTGACCTTTTAATACAGCTCCTCGGGTGTAGTGACTCCCCCACGCATACACACCATAGCATATTTTCGTTGCCACTTCTTTTTAAAATTTATTTATTATGTATACAATATTCTGTCTGCGTGTATGCCTGCAGGCCAGAAGAGGGCACCAGACCTCATTACAGATGGTTGTGAGCCACCAT
>NC_022031.1:60788734-60792601 GCF_000317375.1 Microtus ochrogaster | reverse complement strand
TAACCGCTGAGCCATCTCTCCAGCCCCTCGTTGCCACTTTATAATTTTGCTACCGTTGCAAGTTGTAATGTGAATACTTTTGGAGATAGAGGTTTGCAGAAGGGGTTGAGACCCACAGGGTGTTTGCGAAGGAGCTGATTGGCCTGAAGACCTGAGCGTTCACTGGCTCAGATAGTTCCTGTTTGCCATTGATTATATACCTTGGTGCTCCTTATAGGTTTTAACATTTTGTTCGAAATTTGTGAATTTTAGGAATTGTTTTTTTAATTTGCTACTATTTAAAGTATTCTTTCTCAAGATTTCGATCTCTTTTTGATTTATTTTATGTGCATTGGTGTTTTGCCTGTGTGAGGGTGTCAGATCCCTTCGAATTGTAGATATAGACAGTTGTTAACTTCCATGTAGGTGCTGGGAATTGAATCCAGGTTCTCTGGAAGAACAGGTAGTGCTCTTAACTGCTGAGCCATCTCTCCTGCCCCTCATGATTTATTTTTAAAGTCTTTAGTTGAATTGTGTATCTGTGCCTGTGCCGTGTCTACCTGAAGAAACCAGAAATGTTGATACCCTGGACCTGGTATCCTGATAACCTGGAGTTACAGGCAGTTGGGAGCTGCCTGATTTGGGTCCTGAGAACTAAACTCGGTCTTCTACAGGAGTAGTTTGTGCTCATAACTACTGAGCCATCTCTCTAGCCTGTTGAGGGGTGTGTGTGTGTGTGTGTGCGCGTGCACGTGTGTGCATGTGCGTCCATGCATGTGTACCCTGTGTATGTAGTACCCACAGAGGCCGACAGGACATCAGACCCTTGGAGCTAGAGTTACTATGAGCTACCTACTCTTGAGTGCTGGGAACCTTTTCTCCAGATCTGTTTTTATTTAGGTTGGTTGGTTTTCTTGAGACAAGATCTTCTCTGTGTAGATTAGACTGGCCTGGAACTCAACAGAAACTCTCCCACCTCTGTCTCTTCTCTCTTGGGATTGTAGAGAATATTTAGGAATATTTCTTAAGACCAGCCTCTCCGCTGATGCAAATAATTCCAGTCAGACCAAATTAGACCACATAAAAGATGCCCATGTTTAATTCAGTACTCCTTCCTGAATGGCACTGGGGAAAAGCATGGTGAGAGGAAGGGGCGGGGGAGGCCACTTGTATATTCTCTAGGGGCAGCCTAAATAGCCTGTGGGAGGGGTCACTGCTTGGCAGGCTTTCCTGGAGGTGGAGTCCAAACCAAGGCAACTCCCAGGGGAGTGAAATGGAGCTTCCTGCCCCATTCCAAAGATGGGTGGAGTGAGGCCCCGAATATAATATTACAGACTCTGTATAAAGGCGTGTTAGGGGACTGGGGTGATACTTTCAACCAAACAGTAGACCACAATCCCCCATCCTCCAGCTCTGTGTAAAGCCTTTGATATTGAATTGAACTTCTGCTACTAGAAGAATATCATAACTACTTGACCCACGCTGAAGAATGGGTAAAATTGGAACTGAATTGAGTTTGGCAGGTGCGATGTTTCATGTTAAATATACTGAATCATACAAAGGGTAGGGTAGTGCAGAAATAATACAGAAATAGCCAGATGCCTTTGCAGTCTGTTAAACTCTAAACCATTGACAGTGAGTCCCACTGTGAGAAGTAGGATTATCTGAAGAATGTTAGTCTCCTAAGAATTGGAAGAATTAAATGTAGAGATTATAACGTTCTCTCTCTTCTCTCTTCCCTTCAGTGTTTGAAAGACGCACAGTGATCCTGAAACCGTCAGACAAGAAAGCTTCCAGCAATTCCAGGGGACGTTTGCCTACACTCGGGCTGCAGTATTTTCAGCCAACCCGACTGGACAGCCGGCCTGGGCCTCATCTTTTGGTGGAGTGAAAAAAGTTGAGCCAGTAAAGCCAAATCTTTTTGTTTTTCCCCACGTGCACTGGCAATGCGTTTATTGACCGTTTAGGGCAGTCACACACACCCAAAGACAAAGTATAAGACGATGAAGGACCCAGACCTGCAGCACAGTCCCGTCCCCTTCAGCATCCTCTGCCTAACCTCCTCATGATCCTCGTGTCCTCGGCCTCAGAGAAGGCCCCCTCCTCCTTGCCTCACTCACACGCCAGTGCACAAAGACCCACTTGGAAGTCAAATCTTAATAGCAAGCAGCACACACGCACCTGGCTCCTTGCTGAGGGCAAGTCGGAATTTAAAATGTGAATTTGACGTCAAATGTCTCACTGCCAGCTAAAGTGGCATTAATTACTTCCTAAGTTTAAGTAAAACATATTCCACTAGTGCCCACCGTCCACCATTAATTGCTACAGAAGCTTCTTTGTGTGTTCCCACTTTGCTGTCTCCCGTTCTGTAAAATAAAACTCTTGCTAAGTAATTTAAGTGTAAGTTCTTAGAATACTTAAATACCAAACCAGAAAAGGAATAAAATAAAAACTAATATTTTCTGAAATATTAGTTTTCTTCAATATGCCAGCATGATGCCTTATAGTTAAAAACAGGTTTTTTTTTTTAAGCACCTCAGACAGACTGGGACTGTGGCTCAGTGGGAGAGAGCTTGCCTAGCATGCTTGAGCCCTGGGTTCTAGTTCCGGCACCCCCTCCACTCATGCCTAGTTAAAGGTTTTGGATGTCTTCTCAGCAGGTACCAGTTGTAAATAAGAATGGAGTAGGGGCCAAAATTGGAAACCAAAAGTGAAGCAGCTATGTGTAGTTAGTAATTTCTAGTGTGAGCTGTAACTGAGTGTTCGGCTTCATATGTATTATTTTATATTGTACTTTTTTCATTGTTGATGGTTTGGACTTTAATAAGGAAAAACTCCATAGTTTTTAATGTCACAGAAAGAAGATATTTGAACAGTGTATTCTGGAAGCAATATACTAACCAAAGTGAATGCTTGTACATATTACGAGCCCTCTTCCCCAGTGCCTCAACTGTCAAGTACTTAAAGCCTGAAAAACGGTAAGACTGTAGTCACGTGCGGACTGACGTGATTGCTGATGCGGAAGCGTGGAACCAGCGCTCCAGAAGTGCAATCCTAGATGCTAACCAGCCCTCTGCCTCGTGTAACTCAAGGGGAAAGTGATTTGATTCAGTGCTCGAATTTCTTTGTTGCTTGTGTTGTCCTTTGCTTGGATGCAATGCCATGCGGCTTTTGCAGCTGCGATTTTTAGTTACTTCGCATTAACACCCTCACTGGGAGTCAACATTACCCTCTTACTTGACCAACACTAGCCCTTCAACTGCAGAAGGAAGAGAAGACGAAAAAAAAAAAACATTTTGTGGGAAAATTGTTGAGATCCGGCACTCGAAATCAAACAAAATAAAAGTTCATACTTGATGCCTTAAGCCACTCCTGCCCGAAGCTCTGAGGGGCTTAGACGGGCAGCGATGCTTGCTATAGTACTACTGTATTTTTTTGTAGAATTGTTACGTTCACTAATAAAACTTGCCTGCTTAATCTCAAGGTCGGCAGTCTGTTCTTGACAAGGCTCGTGGGGGAGGTGACAGGTAGGCCTTTCTGTCAGTGGGACGTCTTTGCCCTCGTTTACCGTACACAATTACAAAAGCTTCCAACAATAGGCTCTCTGAGTTCTGGAAATTTCAACACCTGTGACGTATTTGATACTTTCATCTTTTGTGTTGGGCACCTGTCTAGGCCCGTGTGTGTAAAGTTACTCTCCAACGTAGATTTGAGACAGGAACGCCACTGAATCTGTAGCTCAGTGATGATTCACCTCCCAGTACTGGGGTTACTGTGGGTACCACTGTTGAAATAAGAGCGGCGGGGCTGCTTTCCGCCACCCAGCCGCCCACATGGCTAGCTTAGCTTATGCCCCGAAATAATTACACGGAAACTGTATTCTTTTAA
>NC_022031.1:60785953-60788573 GCF_000317375.1 Microtus ochrogaster | reverse complement strand
CTCCCAGCATCCTGTTCTGTTTTCTCCGCCTACCTAAGGGTTGGCCTATGAAATGGGCCTAGGCAGTTTCTTTATTAATAAGAAATCATTCCCACATCATACCACCGTGCCCGTCTCCGTGATTCACCTCCCAGTGCCGGGGTTACCGTGGGTACCACCGTGCCCGTCTCCATGATTCACCACCCAGTACCGGGGTTACCGTGGGTACCACCGTGCCCGTCTCCATGATTCACCTCCCAGTGCCCTAGAGACACTTTGTGTAGAGACAGGGTTTCACTAAATTCTCCAACCTAGCAGTTCCTGTATTAGAGCCCTTCTGAGTAGCTGTGATTGCAGGCTTGTGCCTGACTAAAACTTTTCTGTAATGAAATCCTGTTTTCTCATTAAAAATAATTTTTATGCAATATATGCTGATCATGGTTTCCCCTCCCTCTTCTTCCAGGTCTTTCCTGCCTCCATGTCCATGGGCCTTATTTCTCTCTCTTTAGAACACAAACAGACAAAAAAGAAACAGCGCATGAAACACACAAAAACAACCCATAACAATACAAAATTGGAAACCGTAATACATAAGCAAAACACCAGTAAGGTTAAAAAAAAACTGTTAACCTCCAAAAATATAATTGTTTTTTATTTAGTTTTTGTATTGCCTGTCTCCTGCTGGTTGCGTGGTTTGTATGCCAAGGGGGTTGCGTTGGAGAAAATATTTTTCCTTTGCAGTGGGTGTCAATTGGAAAGCCGGTTCTTGGTTAAGGATGAGAGTTTCTGTCCATTTCCACTTCTCAGGGCTGGGATCCCATACAGCTTGAACCTGTGCAGGCCTGTCTTAGCCAGAGTTCCTATTGTGGCAATGAAACACCACTACCAAAAAGCAACTTGGGGAGGAAAGGGTTTATTCGGCTTACACTTCATACCACAGCTCATCATCAAAGGAAGTCAGGACAGGATCAAACAAGGCAGAATGTGTATAATCGTAAGGATGGATTCTGTTGATGGAGGATGCAGAGTACATGGAGCCTCTTTCATAGGGATGGGTTCCATTCGCAGAGACGAAACTCAGGATACTGTGGGCATTCAGGTGGAGGCTGGCTCCCAATAGTCCCCGGGCGGCAGTGGCACTTGCCCTTAATCCCAGCACGTGGGAAGCAGAGGCTGGTGGCTCTCTGTGAGTTGGCTGTTTTCGGGACCCTCTGCCACTGCTACCACTGGGGACCTGCAGCGCTTCTGCCGCTGCAGCCGCTGGGGATCCAGCAACATTTTTAGTTAATCCGTTACAGGAGCCATGTAAAGATGGACGGAGACACACATGGTGCGGCAAGTGCACACACAGTCACTAATAAAAAGGACACTGAGCTTGACTTCTGACCATCACGTGTGGACATACATGAATCTGCCCACACAAACATGCACACACACACACACAAAAGATAAGGGAAATTTTAGGCAAAGAAGAGCTAACTTCCCACTGAAGACCCTGTCACTTTCCTGCATTCTTACACTCTTTCCCAGTCATACCTGCCTGCCCCACCCTTCCTGGGGCACAGAGTACTCAAGCAGCTAGTTCCTAGGTCTGGAGCGTCTATGGACAGATCTGCGGACTTCCCCAAAAACCAACAAAGAGACCGAGTCCCATATGTAAAAGCAAGGAGCCTTTATTTTCTTTATTTTTCTTACAAGTTCGCAACTTTGGGCTCTCTGGGTCCAACATATTGGAGTGATCAGAGAGCCCCGAACTCAGTTGGGGTTGGGTTTTTACAGCAGCAAAGTTAGGGGTGAGGGATTTCGAAGGTTCAGAACCCCTGATTGGCTGACATTTGTCTAGGGGTGTCCTGGTGAAAAGCTATGGGTGTGGACTGGCAGGTGATCCTGTCTGCAATGTTTGGAATGTTAGGAATTTCTTCCTTGGTGACAGGGGATGGGTGTGTGCTGGGCTAAGGGGCATCTGTTCCTGGGTGGAGCATGGGTGTTTGTGGTCTTTCTTAGAACCAGGCTTTGCCTTAGGGTAAACCGAGGCTCGGGCCTACCTTCCTGTCTTGGCAGGTGTGTACCAAGCTGCTGGGTCCTAGCTTACATATGATCCTCACCACCCCTTTGGCAACCACGTTCCTGGGACATCCATGCTGGCATTACCTCTGCAAGCTCAAGCAGTCACCTCTTCAGGATACCTGGCCTATCCCCCAGCTGGGGCCTCCATCCTCTGGTTTTCCAAGATGCCCCAATGAAGGGCACACTCATCTTTGTCAATACAGCTAGAACAGGTGTTAAGAATCTAGTTTTTTTTTTTTTTTTTCCCCTAGCAACTTGCCTTTTCTGCTTCCTCATGAAACTAATGCCTGAGGTCGGTCTCCAGGATGGCAGTTAACTGGATGCTTATCCACCCACACCTACCATTGAGCATGAGCCCACCAGCTCTGCTCCTCCCCCACGTCACCTCATGCCCTCAGAAAGCAGCCAGACCATGAACTGATGTCCATATACCAAAGGAGTCTGGGATGTTCTTGTAGAACATTTTCCTTATCCATTCTTAGGTCAAGGGGCATTTAGGTTGTTTCCAGGTTCTGGCTATGACAAACAATGCTGCTATGAACATAGTTGAGCACATGTCCTTGTGGCACAATTG
>NC_022031.1:60780925-60785298 GCF_000317375.1 Microtus ochrogaster | reverse complement strand
GAGTTCGAGACCAGCCTGGTCTACAGAGCTAGTTCCAGGACAGGCTCCAAAGCCACAGAGAAACCCTGTCTCGAAAAAAAAAAAAAAAGTTCTACAAAGGGGCTGTACTGGCTTGCATTCCCACTAGCTATGCAGAAGTGCTCCCTTTTCCCCACAACCTCTCCAGCATAAGTTGTCATCAGTGTGTTTTTGATCTTGGCTATTCTTACAGGTGTAAGACTGAATCTCAAAGTTGTTTTGATTTGCATTTCTCTGATGACTAAGGATGCTGAACATTTCCTTAAGTGTCTTTCAGCCATTTTAGATTCCTCTGTTGAGATTTCTCTGTTTAGACCCCAAAAGTGCTGCCAAGGCAGACGTGGCTGTGGCGGTGTGGAAGGCTGAGGAAGGTCTAGGCAGATATAAAATAGAGTTAGGGGGCTGCAGAGATGGCTGTTCTCTCAGAGGTCCTGAGTTCAATTTCTGCAACCACATGGTGGCTCCCAACCATCTGTGATAAGATCTGGTGCCCTCTTCTGGCCTGCAGGTATACATGGAGGTAGAACTCTATATATAATAAATCCTTTACAAAAACCTTTTCAACTATTTTAATAGAACACACTTTAAATTTCTTAATTTTTTAAATTCTTTTTTTATATTTATTTATTATGTATATAATATTCTGTCTGTGTATGCCTATAGGCCAGAAGAGGGCACCAGACCTTACCACAGATGGTTGTGAGCCACCATGTGGTTGCTGAAAATTGAACTCAGGACCTTTGGAAGAGCAGGCAATGCTCTTAACCACTGAGCCATCTCTCCAGCCCAATTTTTTAAATTCTTTTATGAATATTGGTGTTTGCCCACTTGCCTGGTGTCTGTGAAAGCCACGATTTTTTTAACTTCTTTTTTTTTTTTTTTTTGTTTTTTTCGAGACAGGGTTTCTCTGTAGCTTTGGAGTCTTTTTAACTTCTAAGTCATCTCTTTGGCACCACTACTTCAGTATTTTAAAAATAAACAACAAACAAACAAACAAAGGATAGGTGGATAGTGGTGGCGCACGCCTTTAATCCCAGCACTCAGGAGGCAGAGGCAGGCAGATCTCTGTGAGTTTGACGCCAACTTGGTCTACAGAATGAGTACCAGGACAGGCTTCAAAGCTACACAGAGAAGTCCTGTCTCAAAACAAAAGAACAACAAACAAATAAACACACACAAAAAAGGTACAGCCGGAGCTGGAGAGATGGCTCAGTGGTTAAGAGCATTGCCTGCTCTTCCAAAGGCCCTGAGTTCAATTCCCAGCAACCACATGGTGTCTCACAACCATCTGTAAAGAGGTATGGCGCCCTCTTCTGGCCTTCAGGCATGCAGCCAGAATATTGTATACATAATAAATAAATAAATATTTAAAAAAAAAAAGGTACAGCCAAGTGGTGACTGATCATTCCTTTAATCCCAGTACTCGGAAGGCAGAGGAAGGCAGATCTTTGTGAATTTGAGGCCAACCTGGTCTACAATGCAATTTCCAGAACAGCCAGGGCCACACAGAGAAACCCAGTCTTGAAATAAATAAATAAAAGAAAAAAAAGAGGAAAAAAAGAAAGAAAAGTAAACTACAGAAAGCTGGGTATAATGTTGCCTGGCTCTATTCTCAGCGCTCGACCTGGAGTCAAGAGCGTTTCCACGAGTTCAAGGCCAGTCTAGGCACGTGAGACTCTGTCTCAAAAATAAAGAAAAAGACTAAGAACTAACAAATGGAGACAAAAGAGCAACATGATTAGGTCAAGAGAGCCGTCTCAGAAATCATATCAAAAGAAAACCAGTTCCTCTTCTATCTCTCTACCTCTCTCCCTCCCTCCCTTCCTCCCAAATTCTGGGGTTACGATAGGGAATAACCTAGTACAAGCTTCTTTTTTGTAGCAGTCAAGTGTGTTCGAAACCAAACGGGATCATTCTTGCCATCTTTGTGGCTGGGAACCAGAGGCAAGAGGTCTACAAACTGAGTCCACCTTGGTCCACATATAGTGAGCTCCAGTCTCAACAACAAACAAACAAACATTGTCCTCCCAGTCCACAGACCCCGTCTATAATGTTTTGCCTGGCTTTGAAACCATCGTGAGAACATGCAGGCACTGACAGAGGATCAGGTCCAGGGTTCCCGCTCTAGTGACTTGCTCTGCGCTTGGACCTCAATTTTCTCTGTGTAAAATGGGACAGACGTGGGGGACTAGATCGGGACAACAGTCTGTGACTTCCCGAGTCCAATCCCAACGTCACGAGACGCTCGCTGTGGCTCCTGCTTTGCGGTGCGGATGGGTCACGGCGGAGAGAGGAAGGGAGGGCGGCCGCGGGCTCACAAGCCCCGCTCCTCCCCGGAGCGCGGCCATCACCGCGCCGTCGTGGGCTCGTGCCGGGCGCGCCGGCGAAACGCTCCGGCCGGCCTCCGTTCCCTGCACTCTGGTTCCCGGAGCGCCTGGGGGGACATAGTTGGCGGCGACACCCAAGGGGGGCGGGTCAGGAAGTGGGGGCGCGGCGGCCGGGACCGGGCCGCGGCGGCCGCGGGTTGGCATACGGCGGAGGTTTGGGAGACTCCGGTCCGCTCGGCAGCTGGCGGGCCACCCGGGCCTCCGCGGAGACGATGGCGAAGGAAGAAGGTGACGGCCGCGCCGTGCAGCGCGCCAACCGCCGCGGCGGGCTCGGGAGAGGGGCCGGGGCCTGGCTGCGGCCCGCGGGGAGCGGGGCGGCCGGGGGCGCGCGCCCCTGAGTTTGCGGAGGACCCGGGCGCGCGGAGAGAATGGCCCGAAGTTTTGTCTCCCGGAGTGGGACGCTGAGGTGGAGCTCAGAGTTGGGAGTCTCGGAGAGGAGCTGGTGGGGAGTGGCGGAGCCGTGGGTCCAGAGCTGCTCAGTGCTAGAAAGCTGGACGAGGTTGGGTGGGCTCGGGTTCGCGCCGGGAGCTTGGGATCGCACCCTGCGCGAGGAACGGAGGCGGGGAGCCTGGATGAATGCGCAGAACCCGACGGTGCTCACTTGTGCTGTGAGGGATAAGGAACCGCAAAGGGCAGGGGCGTGCAAGTGGTTTTGAGGGAACGAAGAGTCCAAAGGACCTCTTGGGTTAAAATTGATGGACTGGAGAGATCTCTGCACGCCCCTCAGGGTCAATGCCAAGAAACTGATTTTTTTTTTTAAACCCAGCAGTATTTATCCAGAGTGGATGCCCACAGTTAGAGGAAAAATAGGTGGCGGTAAGAAACTAAGTTGGCGGTGATAAATATATTTGTAAATACTTTTTTATACAGTAAAAAAGTATTTGTGGTACAGTAACTGCATGATACGGGTATGCACGACTGTGCTCTTAGACTTTTCTCGCTTGGCTGAGCAGTTAGATACTGCATTCTGCTGGAAAACAGTTTATCTTACGGAGTGAAGTTGGGAATGGACTCTTTAGTTCCTCGGATTTAGATTTAAACCCTTGAGCCGAGGGTACAAGAGGGGAGTTTGCAAAATTCAATGCAAAGCTATTCTTGAGAAGGTTATCAGAGCTGTAGTGCTGACTGGGACTGTCCCTGAAGTCAGGATTTAATCACTCCTCTTTCTGCGTTAGGATTCACCCACGTTTAAGATACTGCCTAAAAAACAGCCTCAGAAACAGGTGGTTTGTAAGGACGACCGTAATTCATTACCTCTTGTTTCCTTAGTTTTACTTGTTGCAATGGGTTATCATTTGTAAAAAAAAAAAAAAATGTTTTTGTAAGTTTTATTTTTGTGGTTAGCTAGTCTGTGATCCAGGAAGGTTGACAAACCAGTTTGCATGCCCTTGTGAGCACATTAAAAAAAAAATGCACTACTAAAACTTGATATTGTAAATATGCAAAAATGTCATTTAGGATGTAGTCATGCTTAACTGCTACGATGCTGAACTTGTTAAAAGACTTATAATTTTGTAAAAGTATTTGACTATAAACTAATAAATGATTTTTTTGGTTGTAGAATTATAGGTAAACTAAAAACCAATGTGTTGTATTTCGGCCAATTAGTGGCTGGCAGTTTATTGAGATATGTTGTTTACTTCAACAAATGTTTAATTTCATGGCTAGGCCTCTACTTTTTTAGGCGCAGAGAATGAATAAATGTTCATCATAATGCTGTTGTTGATGGTCGGATTTATAGCAAACATGCAGGTGTTCCCCTGGCTACTTTCTGTTTACATATTTTGTATTTTTTGTGATAAAATTAGGCCAATCTGTATATTTTTATTTGAATCCAGGTACCATTTCTAGCTTTTGGCTTATTCACAGGCACTTGGAATCTCATTGTTCTCCAACTGTCTCTCACAGTTAATTCTTCCAAAAATCTTTCTTTTTTTTTTAAATTTTTTTTAAAATATTTATTTATTT
>NC_022031.1:60777945-60780825 GCF_000317375.1 Microtus ochrogaster | reverse complement strand
TTGTGAGCCACCATGTGGTTGCCGGGAATTGAACTCAGGACCTTTGGAAGAGCAGGCAATGCTCTTAACCTCTGAGCCATCTCTCCAGCCCCCAAACATCTTTCTTGATGCAGTAGAAGTTTATTGGTGCTTACATTTATACCCTCTGAAACAAACATAAGTCAAAGGAAGGAACGGCAAGCTTTTCTCCTGGGCCCTGCCTGTCTCTTCTAGATGGACACCTAGAAGCCTATTTGTAGCCCTTAGCTCATGTGATGATGACGGGACTAGAGATTGAAGTAGCAGATTTTCCTGTGGATATGTAATCATCGTTTGGTTTGGCTTTTTCTTTCTAATGCTAAAAATGTAACCTTTTGAAAAGGGAACTCGAATTCATCCCAGAGATTGCTTTCAGCTTTGCTATTTTCCACGCCCCATCCTTTGGTCAGTGTTAGCTCCAACCCAGGGTCTAAACTTTGCTGCCTGACTTCGTCATCCCCATGGCATAAGTTTTGTCTTTCTATTGTTCAGTTAACCTGGATAATAATACAAAGGGAGTGAGAATTTGCATTTATTTAGCTTTTTGGCACCACGCAAAAACTTGGTTTTATTGACAGAATTTATGAAATGATTAAAATACATGTTTTCTTTGCCAGGTTGTGCCTTTCTCCCTCCTTTGGAAACAGTGTCTTACTCTAACCCTGGCCAGCCTCGGACTGGCTTTGTTGGCCTTCAACGCTTAGAGATCTGCCTGCCTCTGGCTTCTGGGATTCTGGTAGTGAGTCACCTCACCCAGCTCAGGTTTTTTTGCTGCAGTTTTTTTTGTTGTTTGTTTGCTTTTTGAGATAAGGTTTCTTTGTGAGCTGTGGTTGACCTGGAACTCAGAGCCACTTGCCTCTGCCTCCTGACTGCTGGGATTAAAGGCGTGTGCCACAGCCACCAGGCTTTGCTGCAGAAATTTAATGTAACTAAACAATATTAAAACTCAATTTTTTTTGTTTATTTATTTTAAAAATATTTTTATATTTTTGAAATTGTAATATAATTCTTCATCCTCCTTTTTCTTCTAAACCCTTCCATATACCCATTCTTGGTCTCTTTCAAATTTATGGCCTCCTTTTTCATTAATTGTTACATACATGCAATATATATTTCTAAATATAACCTACTCAGTGTGGATGTTACTTGTGTGTGTGTGTGTTTTTACGACTGAACATTTGCTATTGAATAACTAATCGGTTGTCTTCCCTGGGGTAGGCTGTCTCCCTATCAGCATTCCTTAGTTGCCTTTTGTGTAGGGTTGAGGCCTGGTGGTCTTTCCCTCTCCGGTGGCATGTCCATTATCGCTCTTGCTCTGGCAGCCGTGCTGGGGAGACTTTGTGGTCTCAGCAGAATCTTTCATCCTCTGGCTCTTAGCGTCTTCCCACCCCCTCTTCCACAACGTTCCCTCAGCCTTAGGTATGCGGATTCTGGAGATGTGTCCATTGGGCCTGGCTCCCCGTCTTAGCATTTTGCTTGGCTGTGGATTTCTTTAATGTGCACAGAGGCGTTTCGTTGATGAGGAAAGAGAACACCGTGGGAGTTTAGAGTGCTGTTAGCGATCATGGCGCCATGAAAGTAGGTGAGAGTTGGACTGTGAGACCAAACCTCCAGGCATGGCTCACCTTTTATTGCTGCACTGTGATCTAGAGACATTTTAGGAAGCGCGAGTTTGCTTGGAAACAGTCTCCGAATCTGTTTTACACAGTTTCACAGTAAAGCTAAGGAGTTGTCTGTTTGATCAGAGTGGCCCATTCTCATTGCTTCTGATTCCATCCTTTGGTCCACATTTTATTTTATTTTATTTATTTATTTATTTATTTATTTTTGTTTTTCGAGACAGGGTTTCTCTGTGGTTTTGGAGCCTGTCCTGGAATTAGCTCTTGTAGACCAGGCTGGTCTCGAACTCACAGAGATCCGCCTGCCTCTGCCTCCCTGGGATTAAAGGCGTGCGCCACCACCGCCCGGCTTGGTCCACATTTTATAGCTGAGTGACTTAACTAAGAGGAAGGAAGAGAGATAAAAACCTGGGCCACATCATGAACTTGACAGGGGCCTCGAGCCTATCGCAGTAGTTTCTATTCCGCTAGGAAAGGAAAAACTTATCTGTGCCAGATTCCTGTTCAATGTGTAGTCTCTTGTTCTTTAATTTGGAATTTAACTTACTGGTTTACTAACTTCTGCATTACATTTTAAAACATTAGAGATAGGGCTGGAGAGATGGCTCTGAGGTTAAGAGCATTGCCTGCTCTTTCAAAGGTCCTGAGTTCAATTCCCGGCAACTACTTGGTGGCTCACAACCATCTGGAATAAGGTCTGGTGCCCTCTTCTGGCCTGCAGACATACACACAGACAGAATATTGTATACATGATAAATAAATAAATATTTTTTAAAAAAAACATTAGAGATAGAAAAGGTGAGCATTTTAGTATTAGGGCACTTTTTTCAAGCTCTTCCCCATGTGTGATGGGACCTACCTTTGTGAGCCCTGTGAGATCCTTCTGTGGAGAAGGCCTGGCTAGGCAGTAGTTCAGCAGTGCAGTATTTGCCTAGTGTGCTCAGTCCCAAATCCTGAAGAAAAGTGGTGGTGCATGCCTATAAGTCCAGCATTTGGAAGACTGAGGTGGGCGAGTCAGGAGCTTGAGGCTACTCAAGAGCTTGCCTTTAAAAAGAAGGGGGAACAGGAAAAAACATAATTTTATAAATGATGGATTTGTTAATCTCGGATAGCTAACATAGTAAGATTAAAAATATCCCTCAGAAGGCTGGAGAGATGGCTCAGAGGGTAAGAGCATTGCCTGCTCTTCCAAAGGTCCTGAGTTCAATTCCCAGCAACCACGTGGTGCCTTACAACCATCTCT
>NC_022031.1:60773991-60776673 GCF_000317375.1 Microtus ochrogaster | reverse complement strand
TGGGATCTGGCCATGTAGGTAGAGACGGGGCCTGGGGGTGTGTACTGGTATCTGGCCTGTAGGTAGCCTTTGCTTTTCACATAGCAGAGCCAAAGATGGATGCACGCATTGCAATGATGTCTTAAATGTCTTAAGGGTCGTCTGTAGAAGTCCGCCAAAGGAAGAAGCACAAGACTTCAGGAAGCCAGGAAGCCAGAGCACAGAAGACCAGAAGCCCCGCAGTTTCTGAAAGACTTTCAAAATGTAAGTCACGTAGGTCTGGGTGGGTGCCTGGGTGTGGTACACCAGCTGGAAAAGTATGTTTTTGTCATGTCAGGGCATGAACTTCAAAATTATTTCTTGCTTTTTGTGTTTTGAGACAAATTATTTATTCATTAACCAATAAAAACAACCCATATACAGAAGGACCTCCCACACCCTCTGTCAGACAGAGCACACCCTCCCTGCCCTAAGGAAGATATCCAGTTTTATTTTGTCATAACATCAGTTTTAAAACTTTTATTGTCCTTAAACTATGATTCACTATAGTGAATAACATAAAGTCAGCATAGGGAAAGACCTTTTGGGTAAAGTGTAAGTTATTGGACACACACTTCCAAAATTCCTCTCCCAGTGGACCTATAGGGCCCCCTTTATCTCTTTGTCCTCACATTGTGGCACTTACAGCTTTGTCAACAAGGGAAGCGCATTAGAGCCAGCCCTTGGTTTTCACAGAGTTGACCATGTCGGTATTGTAGGTATCCTTTGCCTATCAGCTGACTAAATTTTAAACTCTGGAGAAAAGCATAAACAACATTATACAAAGCCTAAGTTACAGATAGTGTAAGCCACCAGAAATGGGTGCTGGGGATGAGCTGGTCTTCTGGGAAAGCAGCAAATCCTCTTAGCCACTGAACCATCTTTCAAGCCCCCTGCTTAGCAGTATTTCATGCTGTGAACTTTGTGTTTGTGGATGTATATTTTTATTTCTCATAGGCAAACCTTTTTATTAAGGTTTTTCCCCCTTCCTTCCTTCCTTCCTTCCTTCCTTCCTTCCTTCCTTCCTTCCTTCCTTCCTTCCTTCCTTCCTTCCTTCCTTCTCCTTCCCTCTCCTTCCCTTCATTGCTTCCTTCTAGACAGGCTTTCTCTGTGTAACCCTTAATGTCTTGAAGCTCCCTGGTTCTCTGTGTAACCCTTAATGTCTTGAAGCTCCCTGTGTAGACCAGGCTGGCCTTGAACTCAGACATTGCCTGCCTCTGCCTCTTGTGTGTTGAGATTAAAGGTATGTATTATCATTCCCAGCCTTTTGTTTTATTTATTTATTTATTTATTTATTTATTTATTTTGTTTTTCGAGACAGGGTTTCTCTGTGGTTTTGGAGCCTGTCCTGGAACTAGCTCTTGTAGACTAGGCTGGTCTCGAACTCACAGAGATCCGCCTGCCTCTGCCTCCCAAGTGTTGGGATTAAAGGTGTGTGCCACCACTGCCCGGCCAGCCTTTTGTTTTAGAGTCAGGTCCTCACTAAGTTGTTCTGGCTGGCCGCACACTCTTGAGCTCTTGCTTCACCTCAACCTCCCAAATAACTGGACTTGAGGTTTGTAACTTTACCTCTAACTAATGAAACCATTGCAGATGCCTGTCAAAATTAAGAAGGCCTATAACTTTCCAACTCTCTGGGCCTTAATTGACTTTGAGCCTGTCTGCAGGTAGGAAGCCGGTCTGAGAAAACTATTCAGTCCCTATTCAATGAGTGTGTTGTGCTTTCAGGAAGGAAGTAAATATTTGTGGCTGTGGAGACAGTTACTATTTTTTTTTTTTAAGGAGCACCAGTTACAGCAGTGTAGATCTGCTGCTTATTATTCTTTTTTTTTTTTTTAAGATTTATTTATTTATTAAGCATACAATTGCTGGCAAGGAATGCTGCTGTAATTGCTGGCAAGGAATGCTGCTGTAATGGCCAGGTCTCATTACAGATGGTTGTGAGCCACCATGTGGTTGCTGGGTATTGAACTCGGGACCTCTGGAAGAGCAGCCAGTGCTCTTCCCCACAAGAGCCATCTCTCCAGCCCCCGTCAGTTACTATTTTTTATTCATTCCGAAACATATGCTGTCTTTACTAAAAGTGGATTGCATGTCTCTTCAGCTGTCCTCTGAGCAGGGCAGGCAGGCATGCGACTGGTTTGAGCCTGTGGAGTAAGGGGAGGAGCCATGCACTAGTTCTGAGCACAAGCATGGCAAACACAGGCAGGAGCCTGACAAATATGGCACTGGCAGGTTTTGCCTTTTTCCCTTCTCCTCCTTGCTAAAAACCGTTAGATTACATTCCTAAGGCTGCCCATCAAGGTCCATTCCCTTATTTGGCCACTGACTTCGTTCCTGAGACAAAACACCAAGGTCCAGTAATCAAAATTCATTATTTGGCTAATATGCCCAATCAGGATTTAGCAGCTCACCCTAGCACAGACTTCTCCTTTTTCTCCTTAAAAACCCACTCCTGCACAACACCCCTGCACAACACGCGCGCACAACACTCGTGCACAGCACTCCTGCATAACACCCGTGCACAACACCCCTGCACAACGCCCCTGCACAACGCCCCTGCACAACGCCCCTGCACAACGCCCCTGCACAACACCCCTGCACAACACTCCTGCATAATACTCGTGCACAACACTCCTGCACAACACTCCCCTGCACAACGCC
>NC_022031.1:60727270-60773891 GCF_000317375.1 Microtus ochrogaster | reverse complement strand
GCACAACACTCCTGCACAATACTCCTGCACAACACTCCCCTGCACAACGCCCCTGCACAACACCCCTGCACAACACTCCTGCATAACACTCGTGCTTGCTTTTTGCTCACTGCTGCTCACTTTGCTGTCTGCCTTTGCAGCCCTTACCCCAGCACCCTGTGCTGAGCATTGGTGTCCCTGTGTTTTGTACCAGCTGTGAGGGGCTTTCCTCCCTTACAGTGATAACAGCACGTCCCAGATGGGGAGTGACATTCATCTGGAACTGTGAGGATACAAGAGGACTGAGAGCAAAGCTGAGGTCTTGAATTAAGCAGTGACCTGAATTGGGGTTATGGTTGACTCAGAAGCCAGGTGTTGCCTGCGGTGGTAGCACATGCCTTGAATTCCAGTACTCAGGAGGTAGAGGCAGGTGCAGGTAGATCTCTGTGTTTGAGGCCAGTCTGGTCTACAGAGTGAGTTCCCGGACAGCCAGGGTTACACAGAGAAACTTTGTCTTGAAAACAAAAACAAAAGAACGCATGCATATTAAAAGTGAGACATACATACACACAGACAGAATATTGTATACATAATAAATAAATAAATAAATATTAAAAAAAAGTGAGACATAATAAAACTTTGCCTTGTAAAGTATTGATATTTTGAATTTTGTTTTTCTTTTTAAATTTTTTGTTTGTTTGCTTTTGTTTTTCGGGACAAGATTTCCCTGTGTAACAGTCTTCGCTGTCCTGGAACTAACTCTTGTAGACCAGGCTTGCCTCAAACTCACAGGGATTCATCTGGCTCTGCCTTCCGAGTGCTAGCATTAAAGGCGTGTGCCACCACTGCCTGGCCTGAATTTTGTTTTGTTTTTTCTTTTTTAAAGATTTACTTATTACGGATATAGTGTTCTGCCTGCATGTATCCCTGTAGGCCAGAAGAAGGCACCAGATCTCATTAAAAAGTGTTATGGAACACCATGTGTTGCTGGGAATTGAACTCAGAACCCCTGGAAGAGTAGCCAGTACTCTTAAACTCTGAGCCATCTCTCCAGCCCCTCAAATTAAATTTTTACTGTTTTATTATTTATTTATATTGTTTGTTTTTTGAGACAGGGTTTCTCTGTGTATCCCTGGCTGTCCTGGAACTAGCTCTGCAGTCTAGACTGGTCTCATTCAGAGATCTGCCTGCTGCCCAGCTTATTATTATTTTTTAATTAATTAGTTATTTATTTTTCAATTTAATTGCTTCGGTTGCTTTATATATTTATGGAAATACGCTTGTTTAGCACAGTAATAACAACTGATATTTGCTGTGCTTTTAGCACATAATAATCACTTAGTGCTTTGGGAGCCAGGCGGTGGCAGCACACGCCTTTAATCCCAACACTCAGGAGACAGAGGCGGGCAGATTTCTGTGAGTTTGAGGCCAGACTGGTCTACACAGTGAATTCCAAAATAGCTAGTGCTATTACACAGAGAAACCCTGTCTTGATAAACAAAAAAACAAAAAACAAAACAAAACTCAAACATTGCCACTACCATCACAAACAAACAAACAAAAAAACCCTAAAACTATAAAACAGTTATATCATAGTGGCACTAACAGTTGACTTATTGAAAAGTTTAAAAATACTTAGAATATGGTAATTTTAATGATAAATAGTAACTTTGCAAACCCTGTGTTTGTTTGCCTTCAGTGCTAGGGATTGAGCCTGGGCATAGCCCATTCAAGTTGCAGCTCACAGTGTGCCAGGTACAGCCTTGAGATTGGTTTAACTGATCTAATGAACCAGAAGGTTGATTTCCTAAGTCGTCTGCCATTCAGTACCAGAGCAGTGGGTCTCATGCCTTTGGGACCATACTTCTGTGCCTCACAGCTCTAGTGGGACTGCTTTCTCCTGTGCGCAGAGTCCACGTGCGTTCCGTGTGCACACTTCTAAGACATAGCCCTCCAAAGTCAGCGAATTCCTATAGGGCAGCAGTGGGAATCAGAATGAGTGCTTGTAAGATAACTGTGCACTCCTTTTCAGTACTCTTGAATCAATGGACATTTTTCTCATGTTTTTTGTTTGTTTGCTTGTTTGCCCTTTTAAAACAGGATTTCTTTCTGTAGTTCTGGAACTCACTATGTAGACCCGGCTGGCCTCGAACTGAGAGGACTGCCTTCTTTGGCCTTCTAAGGGCTAGGATTAAAGTCGTGCGCCACCACCACCTGATTTTCTTTCATGACTTAACCAATTTTCAGTGTATTGTTGTTTAATTTTAAGCATATTTACCTTGTTGTGAACCAAATCTCTGTAGTGTGTTCATCATGTGAAATAGACCTTAATTAAAATAATTTTTCTTGTTGGGCGGTGGTGGTACGCACCTTTAATCCCAGCACTCAGAAGGCAGAGGCTGCCAGATCTCTGTGAATTCGAGGTCATCCTGGTCTACAGAGCAAGTTCCAGGACAAGCTCCAAAGCTACACAGAGAAGTCCTAGCTTGAAGACCACCCCCCCAAAAATTAATAAATAAAAAATTACTTTTTTTCTGTGTGTGTGTGTTTCGACATATGAGCACACATGGAGATCAGAGGACAACTTTAGGGAATTAGTTCTTGCCTTCCACCATGTTGGTACCAAGGATTGAACTCAGGTTATCGTGATTGGTGGCTGGTACATTTCCCCACTGACCCTTCCTGCTGGTCCCCAGCCTCTGGTACCTCTTCCCTCGTTAGCATTTTAATTAGTGCGGTACGTTTGTTACAGGTAATGAATACTGAGGTGTTACCCTTGAGTAAAGCCTGTACTTTATTCAGATGTTCTGACTCTTTGTCTTATGTGACTGAGCTCTCAGTTGGAGGAGTCCCGGTCAGGTGGCCTACAGGATGGACCTCTATAGAGTTTAAAGTTTTCTCATGCTTAGACTGGGGTTATGTGTTTTGGGGAGAAACCATTGAGTTAGGATGCTGTTTTAATCACTCTGCCTCCAGACCACAAGTCACTCCGGTTCCTCTTCCTCAGATTTGTCATTTCAGCGCTTTGCCAAGGTGCTTATTGGCTGTATCGCGGCCGTTGTCAGTGGCGTGATGCATGTTTTCTACTTATCAGCATACCACGAGCGGAAATTCTGGTTTTCCAACAGGCAGGTAAGAAGAATTTTGAGCATATGTCATAAAGTAGAAATTATTAGGGTGCTCTCCTTGTACAATTAATTTATCTGGGCTGTTAGGAGAATCTGGTTCAAGTTATGACAACTGGCTGCAGGAGTCAGCATACCGAAGACAGACAGGTGGATCCAATTGCAGGGCAGTTGGGGCTTGTGTGGATGTGGGTTGTGGGCAGTAGCCAACAAGGGAGGCTTGAGATTGGAATCCAAGAGAAGTGGTGACAGAATGGTCAGTGCAATGCTAACTCCTTTTCGATGGAAGACACTGGCTCATATCGAGCTGGTACCAAGGACATCAGGCACATTCGTGGTGGTGATGTAGGTAGGATGTAAGGCTAAGATTCCAGGTGCCCACTCTGATAGTTGTGTTCGTTTATAGTAGCTAAGAGACCGGGAACAGATCAGAGCTACTCTGGAGAGCCATGGTCAGACCAAGCTGAATCTCTCTGAGGACTTGCAGTAAAGTCTGGTGGTATTGGTCAGCCTCTAAGGAGTTTAGCTCATATTTCAGAAATGCGAATTTCAGCATTAAAATACTTTAATGTTTAGATTATGTAGTTACACATGTTTAATTTTGGGATTATATTATATAATTGCAGTTTTGGGGAAGGCTGAAGATGATTATCAGGTACAACAGGATTTACATTTTAAAATGTTATTTTTAAATTTTAAATTGCATTTATTAATTTATTGTGTGTATGTGTGCAGTATGACAGGTGCCTTGATCCACTGCATCATCTAAGTGACTCCACTAACAGTGTTAAGATGTTGTTGCCTCGTGGTTAATGTTTGGGGGTTTTTTTTTAGATTTATTTATTATGTACACAGTGTTCAGCCTCCATGCCTGCAGGCCAAAAGAGGGCACCAGACCTCATTACAGATGGTTGTGAGCCACCATGTGGTTGCTGGGAATTGAACTCAGGACCTCCGGTAGAGCAGTCAGTGCTCTTAACCTCTGAGCCATCTCTCCAACCCAATGTTTAGGGTTTTAAATTATATGTATTTCACAGAATCCTCAGTCTCTATAGTTATATTTGAAATTTCACCGTTGGGCCTTTGAATAAAGCTGCTCTCAGAGCTCACCTGACTGTGGGCTTTTCAGAGTTCTGTGCTCGCTTGCTGCTCTTGCTCATTGATTCTGAGCAGGCAGTCACGCTGACCGAGCACTCTCAGACCCTCTTTGTGTAGAGAATGGATCTGAGTAGTTACTCCTCACACCTGTGTGTTGGTCAGGTTAGCACAGCAGCCTGTACTTTTTCCTTCAACGTCTGGATCAAAGCTGGCCATTTCAAGGGAAGCCAAATATACACATTAAGTTCCAGAACAGCAAGACCTTGTCGAAAGAAAGAAAGAAAGAAAGAAAGAAAGAAAGAAAGAAAGAAAGAAAAGAAAAGAAAGAGAGAAAAGAAAAGAAAGAAAAAAAAGAAAAAAAAGAAATGAATCTCCATGCCAAGTATAGGAAAGTCACCCAGGAACCATCAGAAGGTGGTCTTCCTCTCAGTTCTTCAGGCTGGCCGTCTGCAGTGTGTAGGACCTGGTCACTGTTGTAGGCAGGACTGAGGACACTGGAGTGAAGATGCAGCCGTGTTCTGAAGAACATGGAATCATGTAGTGCGTACAGATAGGGATGGTGACATTGAGAGCTTCTGCACAACTGTGGAACCCACTTTAAAATCAGTCTACCGGGCTGGAGAGATGGCTTAGAGGTTAAGAGCATTGCCTGCTCTTCCAAAGGTCCTGAGTTCAATTCCCAGCAACCACATGGTGGCTCACAATCATCTGTAAAGAGGTCTGGCGCCCCCTTCTGCCCTTCAGGCATATACACAGACAGAATATTGTATACATAATAAATAAATAAATATTTAAAAAAAATAAAAAAATAAAATCAGTCTACCTTTAGTAAACTTTTTATTATTTATTTATTTCAAGACAGATTTTTTCTGTGTAGCCCTTGCTGTCCTGGAGCCATCTCTGTAGACCAGGTTGGCTTCAAACTGAGAGATATCTGCCTCTGCCTTCTGAGTGCTGGGGTTAAGGAGTGTGCCAACCCACCCAGATAGTTAATAAGGCCTTTCTGTGTTTCATAGCAGAGTTAATTTAAAATATGATAATTAGAATTTCACCTTAGAAATCTTGGAAGGAAACAGATGTGGTTCTGTCATTCCTTTGTTGTGGAGACAAAGTCTTGTTCTCACTCTGTTGATTAGGCTCGTCCGGGAAACACACTGTATAAACCAGTCTGTCCTCACTCTTGCAGTACAGGAGTTAGAAACCTGAGCTTTCACACCCAGCTGCAAACAATCTCCATCCCCCAAAAGAATTTTTTTGTTTTTGTCTTTTTTGAAACGGGGTTTCTTTGTGTATCCTGGCTCTACTGGAACTTGCTTTGTAGACCAGACTGGCCTCCAGAACTCACGGAGATCCAGTTGCCTCTGCCTCCTGAGTGCTGGGGTTAAAAGGTGTGCACCACCACCATCTGGCCTCAAAAAAAATTGTAAGAGAAATTCATTTAGGTGTGTCAGTATATTTGGGCTGTGAAAACAAAATATACAAATTGGGTTTGAAGGCCAACATAAGTCACAAGCAGATGCTGTTTGTCGGGATGTCTGTCTGTCTGTCTGTCTGTCTACCTACCTACCTACCTACCTACCTACCTACCTACCTACCTACCTACCTGCCCGCCCCTCCTCTCTTACTTTCTAAGACAGAGTCTCATTATGTAACACTGGCTGGCCAGGACATCACAGTTTGACCAGCTTCTGCCTCCAGAGTGCTGGGTTAGAGGTGTGTGCCACCAGACCCAGCTCAGACATGCTTCTTGATCCTGTGGCAGAGGGATGAGGGAACTCTGGGGCCTCTTTCGTAAGGGCACTAACCGTGCTCATGAAAGCTGTGTCCTCATGACATACCCACCTTCCTAATACCCTCTTTCAAATACTACTTAATACTGGGGATTACATTTCAACATACAAAATTGAGCCCTGTCAGGGGACACTAACATCCAGACTCCAGCAGTTTCTAAATGGGAGAAAGGTTAATTGACCTGGAAAACATTTTCTCTTGGAGATTCACAGTAAAAACAGATGTGGAAGTGGAAAAATTTTACAATAAAGAAACTCACGAGACCATTTAATCAAATTCTTAAAAAAAAAAACATTTATTTATTTATTTATTATGTATACAATATTCTGTCTGTGTGTATGCCTGCAGGCCAGAAGAGGGCACCAGACCTCATTACAGATGGTTGTGAGCCACCATGTGGTTGCTGGGAATTGAACTCAGGATTTTTGGAAGAGCAGGCAATGCTCTTAACCTCTGAGCCATCTCTCCAGCCCCTCAAGTTCTTTTCAAAACATAACTACACACTACTTACTATTTGTATTTTTACATTTATTTAAAGGCAGTCTTGTTGTGTAGCCTAAATGACCTTGAACTCTCAGTTTTCCTGTTTGACCCTTTAAGTGCTAGGATTACAGACTTGAGCTCCAAACACTTAAATGTTTTATTTGTGTTTATTTGTTTATCTTATAATCTTACATGTGTTTGTTCAGGGCAATTAGAGGACAACTTTCTCCTTCCAACATGGTTCTTCTGATAATCAAACTCAGGTTATCAGGTTTGGTAGCAAGCGATCTTACCCATTGAGCCATCCTGCTGATCCCAGGACTTTTTAAGTAACATTCAGTGGGGGCTGGAGAGATGGCTCAGAGGTTAAGAGCATTGCCTGCTCTTCCAAAGGTCCTGAGTTCAATTCCCAGCAACCACATGGTGGCTCACAACCATCTGTAATGGGGTCTGGTGCCCTCTTCTGGCCTGCAGGCATACACACAGACAGAATATTGTATACATAATAAATAAATATTTAAAAAAAAAAAGTAACATTCAGTGAAACTGTAAGAAGTTAGAACTTTGGAAAACTGCTCATAGGGGCTTGGGTGTTAACAGAGTCTGCTAGTTCATTTTCCAACTGCCCTGACTCAAAATAATCACACAGACACTCTATTATTTAAATCACTGCTTGGCCAATCACTTAAGCATATTGCCAACTAGCTCTTATATTTTAAATTAACCCATTTTTATTATTTTATATTTTACCATGAGGCTTGTGGCCCTACTGGCAAGGTTCCGGCTGACAGCTCATGTCTTTCTCCTCTGGCGGCTCCACGGTTTCTCCCTGACTCTGCATACTCTATATCTTTTCCAGCCTGGCTATATAATGTTAAGCCATTGGCTGAAAGCAGCTTCTTTATTCATTAACCATTAAAAGCAACACATATACAGAAGGACTTCCCACACCATTTCCCCTTTCTGTTCAAATTAAAAGGAGGTTTTAACTTTAACATAGTAAAGTTACATAATATAAAACAGGTGTCAAGTAAGAATTACAGTTACAATATTTATATCCACTTTATCTTTTATCATAACTAAGGAAAATTATAACTATCCTTCAGCACCAGAAGGAAATAATATTACCTAAGTTAACAGGAAGTCCATTGTAAACAACTTCCAAAAACTCAAAAATTGACAGAGATGTCTTGCTATCTAGATAGTCGCCCAAAATTCTTCTGTAACATTGAGGCATCTATCTTCAACCTACAGGCCTCATAGTATCTGGCAGACTTTTCCATAAAGCAGGAAATTTGAAAGACCTGTATTGGCAGTTTGTCGGTTACTTTCTTGCGTTTCCTGCAGAATGTCTTGCAGACTCTTTCATGAAACAGGAACCCTGAAGGACTTTCTCACCTTCTTTAGGCAACTTTACATTTTCTCTGGGTTCTGCATGTCCAGTTATACAACATACCATCAAGCAGTCCAGGCAAGAGCAGTTTCTTGCCCAAATAGCTAGCAAACTTTATAAGGAGCCTCTTTCATGCCCATCTTCCTCTTGAAGTAGATTGGTGCTGCCAGGAGCAAATGAATCTCATTGTTATGATAAGTTCTAAGTTCTTAAAATATTTTAAATGCCATATTCTATTAGTCTTTGAAAGGTTTGAAGAATAGCTATCCATCTGAAATATCTCTGTACATCTAGAAAATCTAACTAATAAGACTACAAGCTTGACTGTTATATATGGGTATTTTTTATTTCAATTTTTTAAAATTTTGCAGTATTTATATATGTATAATCTGATGTCTTGGGGAGGGGTTCCAAGCCTAAGCACAAAATTCATGTATCATATAGTTTTATACATGTAGTCTAGGATATTTTTACATTTCTGTGTGCTAGCCTTTTTACTGTTCTTACACAGAGTCAGGGTACAGCATTTTCCACTTGCACCAGCATGTCCACACACACAAGTTTTAGCCTTTGGAACAATTGAAATGCAGATTTTGGAGCTGAGTATGGTGGCACATGCCTTTAACCCCAGCACTCCCAGCAGAGGAAGGCAGAGCTCTGTGATTTTGAGGCCAAAATGGTCTCCAGAGTGAGTTCCAGGACATCCAGGGCTACACAGCGAAACCCTATCTTGAAAAAAATAATTCAGATTTTGAAGTATCCCTACTTAACTGTGTTATGTGTGAACACAACTCGATGTTAAGAGGTGATCTGATCAGGCCTGCTATTGTAGTGCAGGGTTTAAAGCTCTTGACTAGCTAATGCCAGGCCTAGGGTTTGGCCCTAGTATAGGAGGAAATAAGGTTATGGCAGAGCAAAAGCTGACTTAGCATTGAAGAATATAAAGCATTCTGATGGTGCTTGTTTGTTTGAGATTGGGTCTCGCTGTGTATTTTCTGGTTAGCCTGGAACTTGCTAACAGAGCAAGCTTGCGTCAGCCGATCTCTGCCTGCCTCAGCTTCTAGAGCCCTGGAGCTAAAGGGGTGGCAGCCACACCTGGCCTTTACCCTTGTTTGGTGTGTCTTTTTGTGAGTGCTTTGTCTGCATGTCTGCCTGCATGCCAGAAGAGGGCATCAGATCCCAGTACAGATGGCTGTGAGCCACCATTGGGGTGCTGGGAATCCAACCTGGGTCCTCTTAACTGCTGAGCCACCTCTCAAGCCCCCTCTATTACATTTTTTTTTCTTTTCCATTTTTTCCAAATATCACACACCATGTAGATGCACATGTGTGTCTGTGGAGGAACCTTCATCTGCCTTCCACGGTGTCCTTTGAGGTAGGGTCTCTGAAACCCAAAGCTAGCCAATGTGGCTGGCTAAGCTTGCTCCGAAGGTCCCATCTCTGCCTTCTGTGGCTGAACGTCCAAGGTGGGCCCACTTCGCAGTTTAGTGGGTTTGGGGATCTGAACTCTGGTCCTCTTGCTTGAGCAGCAAGCGCTTTAATAGCCAAGCCATCTCCCCAACCCTGTTATGTTCTTAATTGCTACTTTTTTTGGTTCTTTATAGTTAAACCTTAGGCTTCTTTTCTTTCTGATGTGAAGATTGAACCAGGACCTGCAAGCCCTCTACACGGAGCTGCACGTCTAGCCTCTTAGAGTTGGGAATTTCGCTTATTTTCAGAAAACACTGATTGAGAATCCGTGGTTCCTCAAATGTACCTGTTAAGGCCTCATTCTTATCGTACTTAAGGTTATATATCGTCACAGAAAACACTGCTTTCTGCATTAATTTATCTTCTTATTTTGGGCTTTTTGTTTTTAAAGTCATTTAATACTTTTTATACAGTGTCACACCAAGTAGCTCAGGCTGACCAGGAATTCACTATGTAGCTCAAGCTAGTCTCAAACTTGATCCTCGTGCCTCATCTTCCTGAGTGCTAGAACTGTGCCTGGCTTTATTTTAAATCCTGACAAGAGTTTATTGTTATTACCTTTTACTACTATTGCTGTTTTAAGGATATTCTTTGGGTTTTCCTTCTAGAATTTCCTTATATATAAAACATAATGGACCAGTTGTAATTCATTTGAAACCATGTTTTCACCAAAATGATTGCCAGACTGTTGAGATATTTAATCTTAGTAATATGGTGATTAAGGAAAATTCAAATATCTCCTGGAATAAAATGGTAAATCCTTGTTATGTCAATTTAAAATATGAAGGAGACAAACAACCAAACACAAGAAGATGAGGGGGAAAAAAGAGTACAGCTGACATTTAACACTGACATCTCAATCCTGTTTCATTGTAGGAACTTGAACGAGAAATCACATTTCAGGGTGACAGTGCTATTTATTACTCCTATTACAAAGACATGTTAAAGGCACCGACGTTTGAAAGAGGTATGGACACCTACACTTAAAATTGTAGTAACATTGTTCTAAAGTAAGTAACTATTGCTAGAGAATAAGAGCTTTAGGAAGGGAATTTGTCTTAGAATGTAGGTTATGCTTTTATGTACATGATAAGAACGTTGGGGAAATGAGGCACCCGTGTTGCGCTTGAGTGCCTTTCTTTCCGTGTTAATCGTGGTGACTGATAAATGACTTGCCGAGCCGTGGTCAGAGAGAACTCTGTGTGTTTAGGTGTTTATGAGCTGACGCACAACAACAAGACCGTCTCCCTGAGGACGATCAACGCGGTGCAGCAGCTGTCTCTGTACCCGGAGCTCATTGCCAGTGTTCTCTACCGAGCAACGGGGAGCCATGTAGGTAGTGCCCTCTACTCTGGGTGTAGTTCATGTGTGAGAGTGTTCTGTTTGCACATCTCTAGTGCAGCGCATGCGTGCCTGCCTGGTGTCTTCAGATCACAGCGGTGTTCAAATGTGGACCTCCACCCCTTTGGGGGTTGCATATCAGATACTTACATTATAATTTATAACAGTAGCAAAATTACAGCTATGAAGTAGCAGCAAATTTATTTTCTGGTTCGGGGTCACCACAGCTCAAGGAGCTGTGTTAAGGATTTCATTCAGCATTAGTAAGGCTGAGAACCACTGCTCTAGAAGGCACAGGTGGTTGTGAGTCACGTTGTGGACTCGGAAACGGAACTGAGATCCTCTGCAAGAAGAAAAACTGCTTAATCACTGGGCTATCTTTCCAGCCCCCCTCCTTTTCACTTTATTGTCCGTTTTCTCACACAGTTGTGTATCCTTGGGTTGTTTAACATCATCCTCTGTCTTATCCCCTCTCTCTTTGCCTTTAGGAGATGATTGAACCAGTATATTTCTACATTGGCATTGTCTTTGGATTACAAGGAATATATGTGACAGCTTTATTTGTCACAAGTTGGCTTATGAGTGGCACATGGCTCGCAGGGATGCTTACTGTTGCATGGTTCCTAATTAATAGGTATGAAAGGCTTTCTTATTGATACTACAAAATATTGTTCCAGAAATATTCCCATCCTTACAATTCACAGCTATGATCTGCAAAGCCTATTGATTGTTATGCTATACGGTGCAGTTTAGGTAGATTCCCCTCAGGGCCTAATCTAGATATGATCACTGATAAAGCAGGTCTGGGAGCCTGGCAGTGGTGGCACACACCTTTAATCCCAGCACTTGGAGGTGCAGGAAGACAGCCAGGACTGTTTCACAGAGAAACCATGTCTCAAAAAAAAACAAAAAACAAAAAAAGAGAAAAAAACAGGTCTGGGAAGCTGGTTCAGTGGTTAAAGCAGTTGTTGTACAAGCGTGGGAACTAGAGTTTGTGTTCCCAGAGCCTGTTAGATGCTGGGTGGACATGGGCCTGCCTGTGATTCCAGTTCTCAGAAGTCTCCCTTGAGCCAGTTAGTTAGCCAGTCTTGACATGTTGGCAAGCTCTCTGGTGATCATAAGACCCTACCTCAGCGAGTTAGATGGAGCACAGTCGCGGACGGGTACTGAGTCAACATCAGGACTCTACGTGGTTACATATGTGCTCCTGTACACTTGACAGCACACACAGGTATATGCACACCCATATACACATGAGGGTAAAACAAAGCAGAAAGGGTTCTCTAGCGACAGAAGTGGTGACATTAAAGAGATTCAAAGGTGGGTAGGATTCACTGGGCCACAGCCAGCTGGAAGCAAAGAGAAGGTGAATTCTGTGAGCACTCAGTGAGTGTATGCTCAGCCTGATGACCGAGTTTGATCCTGGGGACCATATGGTGGTCCATCCAAGAGAACAGATTCCTGCAGATTGTCCTGTAACCCCAACGTGTACACCGTGGTGTGTACCTAGCTGAGTTTTAGGTCCTCCTTGTCTGACTCAAAAAAACTTAATCCCAGCCGGGCGGTGGTGGCGCACGCCTTTAATCCCAGCACTCGGGAGGCAGAGGCAGGCGGATCTCTGTGAGTTTGTGGCCAGAGTTCCAGGACAGCCAGCTGCTACACAGAGAGACCCTGTCTCAAAAAAAAAAAAAAATGCTATTTACAGTAAAATAATCCAAGAGACTAAAAGAATGTCATTGATAGATGTCTTTTTGTTGTTGTTGTTGTTAGTTTTTTTTTTGTTTGTTTTTTTGAGACACAGTTTCTCTTTGTAATAGCCCTTAGCTGTCTTGAAACTAGCTTTGTAGACCAAGCTGGCCTTGAACTCCCAGAGATCTGCCTGCCTCTGCCTCCTGAGTGCTGGGATTAAAGGGGTGCAGCACACACACCCCCACCCCCGGCTAATAGATGTCTTTTTATAACCGAACCTTGGAGACAGAATAGCATCACTCTGATACATGTACTATGGAAGATGACAGCATTAACGCCAGAAGGCAGGCACCATTAATACCAGTATAGAGGCTGCAACGTTTGATAAAATTAATACTCTTTTCATTTGATCATTAACTATGTATCATGGCATTTTGGTAAGAAGCCTGAAAAACCTTTTAATCTTTTTTGCTGTTGAGGAACAGCATATAGTTTTTTACATGCGAGGTAGGGATTCTCCCACTGAGCCAGTTTCCTGGTAGTTTTTGTTTTTGAGACAGAATCTTGCTGTGTTGGCCAGGCTGGTCTCAGCTTGCTTTGTACCTGGTGTGGTATCAGATGCACGATCTTCTCCAGTACTGGAAAGGCAGACGTGTCCCATGTGAGGCTGGAGAGTGAACCCAGGTTCTGGGGCATGCTAGGTAAGCATTCATAGTAGTTAGGGGGATGGGCATCGAACTGATGAGTTTCTTTTTAGAAATATTTATTTTTACGTATATGGGTTTTGCCTGTGTGTATGCCTGTGCATCATATATGTATTCCTGGTACCCACAGGGACCAGAAGAAGGCGTTGGATGCCCTGGACTGTAATTACAGAACACCACAAGTCTGCTATGTGCGTTTTGAGAATTGAACCTGGGTCTTCTGCAAGAGTAACCTTTCCCCAGCCCCCTGATGAACTTATTCTTGAAGGATCAATCCTCAGTACCACACTCTGCAAGGAAAAAACAAACTCTTCTGAAAGCAGCTGCTGGCTCTTCTCTCACGGGATCTGCACAGCTAAAGCTGTGTTCAGTTTATTTTTTGTTCCTGCCTTTTTCTCTGCTCCCTTCAGGTATCCTCTGCTTCCTTTGTAGATTTTTCTGGCTTTCTCTTTCACCAGCTCACACGTGGGGCACCAGCTTCCCATCTCATCTGGAAGTCACAGCATAAGCTATTTTTTTTTTTTTTTTTTTTTTTTGGTTTTTTGAGACAGGGTTTCTCTGTGGCTTTGGAGCCTGTCCTGGAACTAGCTCTGTAGACCAGGCTGGTCTCGAACTCACAGAGATCCGCCTGCCTCTGCCTCCCGAGTGCTGGGATTAAAGGCGTGCACCACCATCGCCCGGCTCAGCATAAGCTATTTTAAGCAAAGGAGCTTTCCCTAGCTTTGTTTCCCTTTAGCTTTTGTTTGGGTAAACCCGGGCCTTGTGCCTGCTAGGAAGTGGTCTGCACAGAGCCCTGTAGTTGGCCCTAATGTAAGCCACTGCACGTGCACGAGGGTGTGCGGTGCTGAGAGCTTGTGGCTTCGCAGGTCCTATAGCTACAGTAATATCTCATGGTAGCTTATTATTCCTATGTTTTTCATGAGCGGCAAGAAGGGAATTTAGTTTTCAGCATGGTCGTACTAGAAAGACTAGAGACCAAGCCCTAGGTACACCACCCAGCATCCCAGGAATTGACCTGAGCTGTCAGTGCAGGTGAGGGAAGGGGACAGGTACTCACAATTAAGCAGGCTTGTTTTCTCACTGTCTTCAGTTTTGGTTCTGGAAAGTTGCTCCCTTAAGGAGAAGTCTTTGTTGACATTTTGCTTGAGGGGACCACTTGGTTCCCATTGTAAGATGTTCCCTTCTGCTGGGGGAGTTTGGGGAGTGCTGTAGTTCCCTTGAGGGAGTAATGCATTCTGCTTCTAGGGGCTGTCTCCTCAGAGTTTCTCTATCTGTAGGGTTCCAGTGCCTTTGAGGATGCCTGGAGACTTGAGGCACTATTATGATAGTAAGAGCCCGGAGTCTGCAGGATCCTCGGAAAGGCCCTTAGCCTGACTTCTCAGAAGGCTGCTTTTGCTGACCTGTGAACTGCTGCATTTTTTTTTGTAGACCTTACTTGAGTATGGTTTTGGAGATTTGGGGCCAAGATTTGCTGGATCTGTTGCCTTGGGTGTGTGTGTCTCAGTCATGGCCAGGAAGCAGAGTGTAGTTTTAATTTTCACGACTTAATGCCCAATGATGTTCATGCTCTAAGTTGGTAAAGTCTCTTTACATCTTTTCTAAAAACTTGAAATAGTTGTGTAAAGTATCTTCACATCCTCTGTTTTACAGGACTGAGGGTTGTTCTCAGGTCATGCTCTAAAAGCTCTGTGAGTCTGAGCTGCATGCCGGGGTGTGTGTGTGTGTGTGTGTGTGTGTGTGTGTGTGTGTGTGTGTGTCTGTCTGTCTGTCTGTCTGTCTGTGTGTCTGTGTGTCTGTCTGTACGTATGTAGGGCAGTGGTGACCTTTCAGGGCTAGTTCCCCTCCACTGTGGGTCTCAGGGGTTGTTTGTTGGAAGTACCTTGGCCTATTGAGCCTCTCACTCACTGGTCCTGAATTTTTACTATTTTATACTCTTTATATTAGGTAACTAAAAGCTGATTACAACTTCATAAGCATGGAACTAATCTGATTTCTGTCACTTTTTCATTTTCTATTTTTAATACTTTTGAGACAGGGTCTTGCTATATTTCTTTGTCTAACATGGAACTTGATATATAGACTAGGCTAGCTCCAAGCTTGCAGCAATCCTCTGCCTTCCAAATGCTGGTATTGCTGCTGTGAATCACCATGGCTCATCAGTTAAGAGCTCTGGCTCATCTTCAGAGGACCCAGGTTCAATTCCTAGCACCAGAGTGGCAGCTCACGACTGTCTATAGCTCCAGTTCCAGGAGTCTGATGCCCTCTTTGGCATCCAGGAGCACCAGGCACGCACATGGTACACAGACGTACATGCAGGCAGAACACCTGTGTGCATGTGCATAAAATAACAAGGACTGAAATAAAGAGAGAAGCGTAGTGTCACGTGTCCAGCCTCACTTCCGTGTCCTTTGGTTTGTTTTAGGGTGGATACAACAAGAATTGAATACTCTATTCCTCTAAGAGAAAACTGGGCTCTACCATATTTTGCGTGCCAAGTTGCTGCACTTACAGGCTATTTAAAAAGAAATCTAAACACTTACGCAGAGGTAAGACACACATATGTTTTCTACACCACAACTAATTCTGATGTTTTGCAAATGTGGCTCATGTTTGGTTTTTTGTTTGTTTTGTTTTGTTTTTGGAGACATAATCTCTTGTCATTCAGGCTGGCTTTAAGCTCATTATGTAGCTGAGACTAGGCCTTGAGTACTTAATCCACCTGCCTTCATGTAGTAGTACAATTGTTCAAAACCATGCTAAACTATGGTGCATAATTTTAAAGTCAGTCATATTAGGAGTGTATGTTCAGTGAGGCATGTCACTAAGTAACATGTAGCTGGGTAGTCGTGTCACCATGTTTTTCCTATAATCTGATGGCAGCCAAATAATTTTAGGAAGACAGATGTTGTATTGCTTTTAGTGTGATTATGTGACAATACATGAAGCATATCTCATTTTGGAGGTTAATCTAGCCGAGTATTGTTTTTACCATTTTTCTTACTTCGGGGACATGCATGTCCTTTGGTCACACGGACCTAAAGAAACGATCCTGAGGATGCCCTGGTGACGGAGGATGGCAGTGTTTCCTGTCTGCCTGTCTTCCCTGCCTGCGATGTCGTAGGCTAGTCAAGTGGAAGGAAACATCCATCTCAGATCATTTAGATCTTAATTTTTTTGTTACTGTTATTACCATAACCCTATTGGCAATTGAATGATGCCAATAGATTGAGCCACAGAATAACTCTAGTAAGATGCATGTCTGCAAGCCGGGTGGTGGTGGCGCACGCCTTTAATCCCAGCACTCGGAAGGCAGAGGCAGGAGGATCTCCGTGAGTATGAGGCCAGTCTGGTCTACAAAGTGAGTTTCAGTACAGGCTCCAAAGCTACAGAGAAACCCTGTCTCAGAAAAAAAAAAAAAAAAAAAAAAAGATGCGTGTCAGCAGAGGCAGCTAATTCCATCACAGTTGACTGGAATGTAGCAACCCTTTGGCAACCTGCCTGTCTTGAGATCAGAGAGACCAAACAAGTCTACTAATAATAAACCTGACTGTCCGGAATACAGGGCAGGAGTGTGGGTCCATGGAGGCGAGCATGTGCAAGGGCTGGAGGTTCTACCTCAGCACCATAACCAAACAAAAAGTAATGAGAGGAATCAATTGGATTCCTTCCGCTATTTTAAATTTCCATTTGTTCTTTTTTTTTTTTTTGGTTTTTTCGAGACAGGGTTTCTCTGTGGTTTTGGAGCCTGTCCTGGAACTAGCTCTTGTAGATCAGGGTGGTCTCGAACTCACAGAGATCCACCTGCCTCTGCCTCCCGAGTGCTGGGATTAAAGGCATGCGCCACCACCACCCGGCTTCCATTTGTTCTTTAAGTAAACAAGAAGTAAACATATCTGGTCGTGGTGGTGCATGCCTTTAATCCCAGCACTCTGGGGACACAATCAGGTGGATCTTTGTGAGTTCAAGGCCAGCCTGGCATACAAAGCTAATTCCAGGATAGCCAGGACTATTACACAGAGAAATCGAAAAACAAACAAACAAAACAAAAAGAAGGAAAACACAATAGGAAACTGAAAGGTAATATTCTTTTTACTCTAGGTTCATTTACAATGATGGCTGTTGTGGAATATTATTTTAATTTGGCAAAAATGTGCTACATTTGTTTATGTTTGTTGCAGGATATTTAACTGTGTAAAGGTGTGTTACATTTGTTTAATGATGTAAGGATGTGTGTTTATGTAAAGATGTGTTTTACCTTGCCTGCCTAAGGCAGCTGATTGGTCTAATAAAAAGCTGAATGGCCAATAGCTAGGCAGGAGAGGGACAGGCAGAGAATAAATAGGAGGGGGGAATGAGGGGGGAATGAGGAGAGAATGAGTAAGATGCCTGAGGCCGCTGCCACCTGTGTTCTTTCCGTCTATCGGGTCCTGGGCATCACTTGGGTTGTCAGACCTGCAGAGTCTCTGGGCAGTCGTGCTACACACAGCTCCATGGTAGAATTCTTGAGTATTCACACTTGAGTGTCATCCCTAGTACCACAAGGAAACACAGAACTATGGGAAATTGCTCTGACAGATATGAAATGCGTTCATGTTGTTTACATGAAGGTGAAACATGCAAGGTATAAAAGTTAAACTGTAAAGTGCTGTGTTTGGGGTGCTTGTCCTGCTAAAAGGAAGAACAGGATGTGTTCAGACTTATAACCCAGGCTGGCCTTGGATCTTCTTAGTCTGCTTCCAAGAACTGAGATGGGGAAGCACAGTCCCAAACATGGCTCATTTTTAGCGTCCAGTTCTACATGGCTGATGGGTAGAGCATTGGAGGAAAACAGGCCAGACTTGGTTAGGAGCAGAGTCTTGGCCAGGCATCCCCAACTCCTGATAGTCTTTAAGAAAATAACCAGCACAGATGAAAATAAAAGTATTAATCTAGGACAAAAGAAGCTTCTGTATTAACAACAGCTCACCACCCACTCCACTGATGGTGCTCCAACCCCGCCCCCATTGTTCTGCCCCTGTGTAGTATAGTACAGGAGGACGGGTGCTGACGCGCTGATATCTGCATGTTGTGAACATAAGACAGGCGCTCTCTACATAGCCCTGGATGTGTCCTAGAACTGACTATGTCAGACTGATCTTGAACTCATAGGTATCCACTTGCCTCTGTGTCCCAAGGGCTGGGATTAGAACCTGCACCCCCACCGCTGGCTGGCATTGTGATTTGTAGCTTCAGGTGCTGTGCGGCTCCTTGGTTTACGGTGGAATCTACTGATCTTATCTGACTTTTCTCTAGAGGTTTTGCTACCTGTTGATGAGCGCCTCAACGTACACTTTCATGATGGTGTGGGAGTACAGCCACTATGTCTTGTTTCTTCAAGCAGTCTCCCTCCTGCTGCTGGACGTCTTCTCAGAGGAACAAAGTGACAAGGTAGTGTGACATTTTCAAATGAGGAATTTAAATGCAAAAACTAGTGACTTTACAGCATTGTCTCTCAAAACCTTTTCTATATCTCCGTCCCTTATTCTCAGCTGTTCAGAACTCTGATGAGCATCACGATTTAAATTAATTTAACAGAAAGAACCTAATGTAAAGATTTAATAGCCAGGACTGTGTGCCAAGTTGAGTGGCTGCACCCTGTGCTTACCGTGCAGAGGACCCAGTTTAGTTGTTACACCAGAACCCTCAACCCTCTCCACCTTCCAGAACAGTCATTAATCAAGAGCAAAGTTGTTGTCTTCATTGGTCAGTTGAAAGGGTAGTGGCAATAGGGGCCCTACGGTATTATGGAAGTAGCGACCACTGGAAGCAAGAGGGATGGAGCACATGACCAAATTTGGAAATTACACCTGTCTTCTCAGCTTGAGCAGGAAAAACTGTTGGGATCAAGAACTGACCGTCTTAGGTAAGGTTTGGAGAAAGTGCAAGCCAACAAGAAGCAGGAAGAGAGTGAACATCTCCTTCCAGCTCTGCACTTTCCCTGAAGCTGTCCTATTGCCAGAGCTTCATCTAGAAGGGAGAAGTGGGCTATGCAGCTGAGGGCTCCTCTGTTCCTGCACACACTTGTTTGGAATTAGCCAAGAATTGCACATTACCAACACCAGAAGACTATTATACTGAGGCATGCTAGCGTCTCCAAGGGTATCGTGACTTGTTAACAGTGAAATCTCTTTTCAGATTTATTTATTATTATTTTTTTAAGTTATGTTTTGTTTTCTTTTGTTTTTTTCCAGATAGGGTTTTTCTACTTAGCCCTGGCTATCTTGGAACTCTCTCTCTCTGTAGACTAGGCTGGCCTCGAACTCACAGAGATTGGTCTCCCGAGTGCTGGGATTAAAACCACCAGGTGCCATATAGTTGAAGCTGGCCTTTCCTCATAATCCTCCTGCACAGCCATCTATGTTTGCTGCCGGTGCTGCACCTCACCTATACAGAGCCGACGTGATAGCAGAAAACCAACCCAAAGGTTCTTTAGCTCTCACTTGTGAGTTTAGAGCTCTTTACTTTTCCCATAGGATTCTGAGAAGAAATTGGTAAATTCATTATAAACTACAACGGTAAAAATACAGATTGAAGCTGGGTGGTGGTAATGCACGCCTTTGTCCTGGCACTTGGGAGACAGAGGCATGTGAATCTCAGTGAGTTCAAGGCCAGCCTGGTCTACAGAGTGAGTTCCCACAGCCAGGAACTCTGTCTAGAAACCAAAACCTACAGATTGAACATTTCCTGGCATTACCTTAAAGTATAACTGAGCATTTGCTTAGAATAATGATTTTTAAAATTCATTTTATTCTCTTCTATTTTATTTTGTTCCAACAGATTTACGAGGTGTATAAAATCTACATATTTTCCCTTTTCCTTGGGTATTTACTACAGTTTGAGAATCCAGCTTTATTGGTGTCTCCTTTGTTGAGTTTAGTAGGCGCGCTAATGCTAATTAAGTGCCTTCAGGTAATCAACATTGCTGTTTTTAAAAAGTAGTCTCATTTTAGATCATTAATTTTACAACTCCTTTGTTCATGTAATGTTTTTCTTTTGTAGCTGAATGGGAAAAAAGGAACTTTTGTGTCTAAAGTAATCAAAGTGTTTAAGTTTTATTTGGTATGTACTCTGCCGCTGACCTTGAATTTGATAATGAAGGTAAGGAACTCTGAGATTTATTTCTAGATTAATTTGAGTAGAGAAATATATTAGGCCAGCTTTAATGAGAATGATAATCTAACAAAGGAATAGAGTACATACAAAATTATCTTCAGTGATACAAGGAGTTTGAGGCTAGTGTCCTCTACATCAGACTGTGTCAAAAATCAAATGAATCAACAAAAATTTCTTCAGGAGCAGGGATTATTTGAATTAGCTTTCCTAGGTTGTTATTTTCATCCTCTAAAATTGCCATTTCATTTTTGCCTAAGCATACAGTAAATGTGTTCATAGTAGACATTGTGTGCTATTTAATTCACCTTTCTTTTAATCAGGCTGTGTTTTCTATCATTAGTAACTGAAAATAAGTATATTAAAAGCATAGACATATCTGGATGGTGGTGGTGCATGCCTTTAATCTTAACACTCGTGAGGCAGAAACAGGCAGATCTCTTGAGTTTGAGGCCAACCTGGTCTACAGAGCATATTCTACAATAGCCAGAGCTAGATGGAGAAACCCTATCTCGAAAAACCAAAAAGTAAAAAAAGAAAGCATTAGGCATGGGAAGCATTCTTTGTTTACGTAATATTTTCTGTGAGAGTGGCGTGTCGTGTCCGTGATGCCTGACTGCCTGATTCTCTCTCTTCTAGACATTTGTCCCACATAAAGAAAATGAGCATGTGCTTAAATTTCTTGAAGTAAAATTTGGACTAAATGTGACTAAGTAAGTTTCACATTTGCAAGTTCACCTAATCTGTAGCACCTAGAAAATAAAAAGAACCCTTGATGGAGGGAGTGTGTGCCTTGTTACATGTCGCTTAGAAAATAGTTTTGGATATTATGTAGAAGATTATTTTTTGGTTTTGGTTTTGTGGTATTAAGGATAGTCTCTGGGGTCTTGCGAATTTTAGGCGATGTCCTACCCCAAAACTATAGCCCTAGCTCTATAGAAGAGACATGCCATTGATGTTTGGATTAGAGGGGGGTGGTAGTGCATTGGCCTAGTATGCACGGGGCCCTAGTTCTACACCCAACACTGCAGGAAAAACTCATGGTCAGCATGCTTGGCACATGGTTTGAATACCTCACACACAGTATAAATACATTTCTAGTCTCCTAAAAAGTAGATACACTTAAACTTCTAACAGCATTATAGTATTTCTATTTAACAATCTTCATTGTTGTATATGGATATGTTGTATATGTGTGTAAACATGAGTTTGCCGCAGCACATGTCAGGATCAGAGGGTAGGTTTTTTTTTTTGTTTTTGTTTTTTTTTTTTGTTTTTTGGTTTTTCGAGACAGGGTTTCTCTGTGATTTTGGGGCCTGTCCTGGAACTAGCTCTGTAGACCAGGCTGGTCTCGAACTCACAGAGATCCGCCTGCCTCTGCCTCCCGAGTGCTGGGATTGAAGGTGTGCGCCACCACAGCCCGACTCAGAGGGTAGGTTTTGAGAGTTAGTTCTTTTTATTGTTTTGGCCTGTCCTGGAACTAGCTCTTGCAGACTAGGCTGGCCTCAAACATGCAGAGATCCGCCTGCCTCTGCCTCCCGAATTGTTGTAATAGGAGCAGGCTTGGAATGTTGCTTAGTGATCAAGCATTTGCCTCGCATGTGAGAGGTCCTGCATTTGATTTCTAATACTGTTAAAGAAGAGGAAAGGGCAGAGGGAGACAGGGAAGTATTTGTTTCATATAACAGTCATTGGGTTTATAATAATAAGACCAAAAGCTGACTGGGTTTTATTTTAAAAATTTAATCTTTTTAAAATTTTTTAATTAAATTTTAATTTTAATTAAAAAATAATGTTAGGCCAGGCAGTGGTGGCGCACACCTTTCATCTTAGCACTTGGGAGGCAGAGGCGGGTGGATCTCTGTGACCAGCTTGGTCTACAGAGCAAGTTCGAGAACAGGCTCCAAAGCTACACAGAGAGAGCCTCTCTCAATAAAACAAAAAACAAAACGAATAAAAAAACAAACAAAAAAGAAACCAACAACTAAATGTTGTGTTTCTAGTAGTTGTTGCTTTATGAAACAAAATGAAAGAAATTACTTTATGTCCTGATAGTATTGTCTAACAGACGTTTGCTTACACATGTCTCATGTTCTAAGAAAGGTTGGAATCTTTGTTACTTGTGTGATTAAATAGGATTGTAGATTGAATTTTTTGTTATGCTATATAGCACAGTTAGCAAATGAAATTTTGATGTGTATTTATTCACTAGACAGGATCCTTGAGGAGACACTAATGGCCTGGTGCACAGACAGTGAGAGCTCTTTTTTCCGTTGACTACCCCGCCCTCTCTGAGTGCTCTGGCTGTTCTGTTGCTTTTTGTAGACCAGTCTGGCCTCGAACTCAGAGTTACCTGTCTCTGATTTTAGTTTTGGGACTGCAGGTGTACACATCCCTGGGTTCATTCCCCAGCACCATCTAAGCTGTGTGTGGCAGCATATGCCTGTAGTCCTGGTATTACTTGGTAAGATGGAATCTGGCAAATGAGCGTTCAGGGTCATCCTCCCCTACATAGAGAACTGGTGTTCATGAAGCCGTGGGATACATGACACCGTGATGTAAAACAACAATAGGTATAGCATCTTCAGCCCCAATATGAGATATTTTGGTAGCATCTATTACTGCTATTTTCCTGCTTGGCACATTTTCAGGCTTCAACTTGTTTTTTAAAGTGAAGTCATTTTTGAATTAGACACTTGAACCTACCCATGAACACTTTTAAAATTTTGTTATTTTATATGAATGAGTTTTTGCCTGCATGTATGATGTGCAGCACATGTGTACAAGTGCCCAGAAGGTACTGGATCCCCTGGAACTGGAGCCACAGATGGTTGTGAGTTTTAGTGCATGTATGTGCACTATATACATGCAGGTGCCCGAGGAGAGGGCATTAGGTCCCCTGGAACTGGAATTACAGCAGATTGTGAGCTGTCATGTGGGTGCTGGCAACCAAACCCAAGTCCCGGAAGAGCAGCTCGTGCTGTTAACTGCTGAGCCAGCTCTTCAAGTGTACCGTGAGCACTCTGAGCAGCACTTCATCTCTTACTGCGAGTGTGGCCCAGTAGTAAAAATTGTGATGCTGAGTGATGGTGGCGCACGTCTTTAATCCCAGCACTCAGGTGGCAGAAGCAGTCAGATCTGTGTGAGTTTGAAGCCAGGGTCCAAAGGTGCAGAGAAACCCTGTCTCTGAAAACCAAAAAAAAAAAATAAAAAGTGTTTGTGTGTGTGTGTGTGTGTGAGAGAGAGAGAGAGAGAGACAGAGACAGAGAGACTGAACTCAGGTTTTCAGGCTTGACAACATGAGCCTTTACCCAGCAAGCTATCTTACTGGCCCCAGTTTCATAGATCATGACTGTTCATGGTCATTTGGTTCACTGTTTCTGATCCATTGCGACTAGCTTGTAATGAAAGAGGTTAGGAAGCAGAAAGAGAAGGAAGGGGCAGGGACAAGATGTGTACTTCAGAGGCATCTGTCCCAGAAAGGCTTTGTAGGCAGAAGCTTCTGTCCTAATGGTCCCACAGCCGTTCAGTTCCAACGAAACACATAGAGGCTTATGCTGCTTGGCCTATTGCTCAGGCTTATTGTTAACTAGCTCTTGCAGCTTTAATTAACCCATAATTCTTTTCTATATGTAGTTGAATGGCTTGTTATTTTTTTCTCAGGCAGTCTCATCTTGCTTCCTCTGTGTCTGGCTGACGACTGTATCTCTGCCTTTCCTCTTCCCAGAATTCTCTTAGTCTTGTCACCCTGCCTATATTTCCTGCCTGGCTATTGGCCAGTCAGTGTTTTATTAAAACAATACGAGTGACAAATCTTTACACTATACAAGAGCATCTCCCACAGCAAGGCCCCATCTTTTTTTTTTTTAATATTTATTTATTTATTATGTATACAATATTCTGTCTGTGTGTATGCCTGCAGGCCAGAAGAGGGCACCAGACCTCGTTACAGATGGTTGTGAGCCACCATATGGTTGCTGGGAATTGAACTCAGGACCTTTGGAAGAGCAGGCAATGCTCTTAACCTCTGAGCCATCTCTCCAGCCCCAAGGGCCCCATCTTTTAAAGTTTTCCTACCTCCCAATGATGCTGTCCCATTATGAGTCCATCAGTCCATGACCTAATGAGTTCCTCTGACCTCCACCCCAGAACACTGTGCTGTTGGGAATGTGATTTTTGGTTTACAAACTGTGACTCTGGTAGGAGAAGCAGCAGTGTTAGATTGTGAGAAGTTTAGATGAAGGCGGGTGCTTTGTAGTAGCCAGACCTCCTCTTCATGTATAACTGCATTCTTGCTGTCAAGACGAGTGGCTTTAGAAAATGTGTTTTGTCTCCGTTTACTGGGATTTTTAAAATACCTTTATGTTCAGTGTTTAAAGCATGTGTGAGTCTAACAGCACACATTTTGTCTCTTATAGGAATTTCACACTGAACTGGCTGCTCTGTCAGGAGTCTCTCCAGGCACCGTCTCAGGATTTCTTCTTACGACTGACGCAATCTTCCCTATTACCATTCTATATTTTAGTGTTAATTATTTGTCTTCTTTCTATGACACAAGTTATTTTTCGGAGGATGAAGTAAGTGTTTATAATAATCAATTGTAAAGATATTAAATACTTTAAGTAGTGCATGGGTGTGTGCCTCTGTTGGTCTGGTGCTGGGCTTTGATAGCCCAGGGCCTTGTGAACATTGAGCTTCTGCTCTGTCACCAAGTTGTACTCAGACCCAGCTGTTTGTTGGAGACTGGGTTTGGGACCTGGGTTGCAGTGCTATGGCAGAGCACTTAGCTAGCCTGCTTGGGTTCCACTCTTGAGGAGGAAAGGAAGAGAAAGGGTCTGCCATGCTGCCACAGGCGACACCGAGCTTAGATCCCCCCAGCAACCCTCCTGACTCAGCATCCAGATCACTGAAAACTGCAGGTGTGTGCCACCTCCCATCTCCGCACGGTTGGGTTTAGAGCCTCTGATTCTGCTCTTTTGTCATTGGTCATTATAAATTAATCAGAAAATCTCAGGCTAACGTTATTCAGTGAAGATTTAGAATCCAGCTTGGATAAACAAATATGTAAGTAATAGATTAAGCTTTTGCAGACTTACTAATTTACTAAAATTTTTATTGAATTAAAAATAATATATTTGACTGGGTATGATGGTGCATGGCTTTAATCCTAGCACTTAGGAGGCTGAAGTAGGCTGATCTATGATTTTGAGGCCAACCTGATCTACAAAGCAAGTTCCAGGATAGCCAGGACTATACAGGATAACCCTATCTTAGGGGATTGAAACATTTTTATAGATATTACAGTACAAATCACACTAGTACTTTAATTTCAATGTAATTATATAATTGCTGTCAATTTTTCTGAGTATGATAGGTCATGCCTATAATCCAAGCACTCAGGAGGCTGAGCTAGGAGAATTGTGAATTTAAGGGCAGCCTGCACTAGGCCACATAGTGAGAACCTGTCTCAAAAAATGAAACAAGGGAGCTGGAGAGGTGGCTCAGAGGTTAGGAGCACTGACTGCTCTTCCAGAGGTCCTGAGTTCAATTCCCAGCACCCACATGGTGGCTCACAGCCATCTTTAATGAGGTCTGGTGCCCTCTTCTGTCCTGCAGGAATACATGCAGACAGAATACTGTATAATAAATAAATAAATAAATCTTTAAAAAAAAGAAACAAAAGCAAAATCAAAACAATAACAAAATAAAAATAATTGTATGTATGTTAACCATATTTAATACATTATTAAATGTATTTAATAATTTCAAATATTATTGACATGTTAATTATTAACATATTTATTTTCTATCATTAATATGAATATTATTAATATGTTGATTTATAATAGCATCATTATTAATAATTATGTGTATTAATATGTTTATTATGCTAGAAAGGTGGTTGTGTATGTTTGTAATTTCAGCACTTGAGCAGTAAGGGCCTGGTTTTGAGTTCAAGGCCAGCCTAGCCTACATACCAAATTCAGAGCTAGTCAGACTACAGAAACTCCGTTGCAAACCAAACATAAATACATATAAGAATTACTAGTAGTTAGTTCCCAGTCAGTTTCCCTGCTTGTAGAGTGCATGCTTCCTTACAGGCAGACAATACAACACTTATTTAATGTATAAAGACCTATGGTTGGTGACCCCAAAGCTATAATAAAAGAAAAAAGTATCTTGAAGACCTGTAGTCTCAACTCTGTATAGCCTAAAGCAAAAAGATTGCCTGGAGTAGAGACAAGTTTAGCTACAGAATATGTTCTAGGTCCAGCCTGAGCTAATGGTGAAGCCCTTCATCCAAACAGCAACAAAAACCAAGCAAACAAACAGAAGCAGGATGATGGTTAAGCATTGTTCCTTAGCTCCGCAGTCTAAGTGTCATGGCTAGCATTGCTAGTTCAGGCATAAGGGATCTTAGAGAAGGAGAAGAAATTCAGTTTTAGGTATAGCCTTCAAAGATGATAATGTATCTTTGATTTTCCATGTATATTTTTCCTAACTGTTAAAAACATATTTCCTTTATATAGTGGTAAATCCCAGAAAGAAATTGTAACTCTTGAAGACGGGAGAATTGGAGAAAGGCCAGAAATCATTTATCATGTCTTTCATACTCTTATACTGGGTTCTCTTGCAATGCTGATGGAAGGGTAAGTTCATTTGTTTATCAGTTATTGCTATAAAACTTATCCTCTCTACAGATAGCTTGTGAGTACATTTAAAACAGTTTATGAATTTAATCCCAGCACTCGGGAGGCAGGGGTGGGCAGATCTACGGGTTCTAGGACAGCCAGGGAAGGCTACACAGAGAAACCCTGTCTCAAAAACCGAAACACCAGTAACAAAAACAAAAATTACAAACTTTTAAAATATAAATAAATTTAGCAAAGGTTTTTTTGTTTGTTTTGGTTTTTGTTTTTGATTTTTCCTTTTTTAAAAAATATTTATTTATTTATTTATTTATTTATTTATTTATTATGTATACAATATTCTGTCTGTGTGTATGCCTGCAGTCCAGAAGAGGGCACCAGACCTCATTACAGATGGTTGTGAGCCACCATGTGGTTGCTAGGAATTGAACTCAGGACCTTTGGAAGAGCAGGCAATGCTCTTAACCTCTGAGCCATCTCTCCAGCCCCTGTTTTTGATTTTTCTGCTTTGGGTTTTTGAGACAGAGTTTCTCTGTATAGCTTTGGAGCCTGGCCTGAAACTCGCTTTGTAGACCAGGCTGGTTTCGAACTCACAGAGATCCACCTGCCTCTGCCTCCCGAGTGCTGGGATTAAAGGCGTGCGCCACCACCGCCAGGTTTAACAAAGACTTATAATATGGCAAACTGAAACACTCTTGAATGTCTTCTAAGATTCATGCATTGTCCTAGATAGGTAAAGTACAGTAGTAAGTGACGTGAACGCAGGGTTTCTACTCTGTGTAACTTGACTAACGAGCCAGCAGATGTGAATTACACAGGCTGAAGTCATAACTTGATAGTTGAAGGGAGGATGAAAGGTGCTGTGGACGGGACTGGAAAAGGTGCCTGAATGGGGCCTGAAGAGTGGGCAAAGGTGGATTTGTGAGTACTCCAGGCAGAGGGACCCCACTGCCAAGCTCTGGTAGGAAGCAGGGTGAAGGACAGTTACCTATGGTGGCCTCACAACAGGGCTGGGGCGGGCTGAAGTGGGGTGCGGTTCTTTTGGTTCTTTTCCATGTCTTCATTTTTTGTTTGTTTGGTTTTTGAGACAGGGTTTCTGTCTAGCTTTGGTGCCTGTCCTGGAATTCTCTCTGTTGACCAGGCTGGCCTCAAACACAGACATTACCCTGCCTCTGCCTCCTGAGTGCTGGGATTAAAGGTGTGCACCACCACAGCCTGACTGTTTTCATTGTTTTTATTGCTTTTAAATGATAAATGAACCCTTGATGCCCTTAAGTATAGGCAAGCCAAATGTTTATATTTCCCTCTAATTATCCTGTTATTGTATGTTTTTAAATTTGCTAAGGGAGGTATCCGCATGCAGTCTGTTATATGAACTTCATAGGTGTGCCTGCTCCGACTAGCACCATCAATGATCTCACTAGGCAATATTACCTTGTGGGATCACTGTCCTATGTGCAGCCTGTTGGCCAGAACACTGTCATGTCGATACTGCTATTAATATTCAGATAAGTTATGTCACAGTCACGTAGGAGGCAAAGGCAGATTGCTTTCTGGGAGTTCAAGGCCTACACATTGAGTTCTAGTCCAGTCAGGGCTATATAGTGAGACTGTTTCTTAATAAGAAAACAGAAACAACAACAACAAAAACTCTAAAATCGACATCTCTACTTTATTTGTAAGTTTTTGATTTTCATATCTCCCTTATTCCTACTTGTAAATAAATTCATACTAACATGTTAATAAACTTCACGAAAATGTTTTCCTTGACCTAACGTTTTGTTGTTGCTGTTTTGTTTTTTCTCGCCTTGAGCTTGAGAACCTCAAAAATCTGTTTCCCCTTTTTGTGCACCACTAGGTATTGAACCCAGGACCTCGCACATGCTAGGCAAACAGTGTCTGTGCTCCTGGCCCAAGCAGAGGCTTACGTTTTTATATGTAAGTCAGTTGTGGCAAATAAGATGGGATGCTTAAGATGCAAGTGCAGTGTTCAGGTCTCCTTAAGGCCATCCCTACTTTTGAAACCAACAAGTTTAGAAGTTTCCCAGACATTCTTGGTTCTATTGCTAGAATTCACAACCAGAATAGTCATTGTCTTCATGTTTGCTACTCATTACAGTGACACATGTTTATATAATGAGCAGAAGACGGAGACCCACAGAATGGGGTCCAGGAGAGACATTGGCACAGGGCACTAGTTATCCTCACGCTGTGGAGATGCACAGACAGGAACAGAGCGTACACAAGGGCCACAGCTGTCAGTCAGGGAAGCCCATCTGTGTTCAGTTGTCACTGGTGCTCACAGGAAGTTGGCCATGTGTGTGGCTGGCCTGATTGTGAAGACTCTCCAGAGACTGAACTAATAATAAGTCATGTTCTTAGCATAACTCTTTTTTTTCATATTTATTTATTATGTATACAATATTCTGTCTGTATCCCTGAAGGCCAGAAGAGGGCGCCAGACCTCATTACAGATGGTTGTGAGCCACCATGTGGTTTCTGGGAATTGAACTCAGGACCTTTGGAAGAGCAGGCAATGCTCTTAACCACTGAGCCATCTCTCCAGCCCCCTTAGCATAACTCTTATTCTTGGCCTACTCATCCCATCTCTACAAAGACATCCCTTTCAGGCAGGTGCATCCTTCCTAGGAATAGAGGGTAGAGGCCGGAGCACTCTGTGGAAAATTAACATTGATTCACAATAAGTGAGATGCGTGAAAATAAATATGATGAAAGGTAACTGGTGATGCTTTTTGCATGATGATTTATTATTTTTAAATTGTAATTCAAGGGACTAGAGATACAGCTCAGTGCTTAAGAGCACTGGCTATTCTTCCAGTGGTCCTGAGTTAAATTCCCAACAACCACATGGTGGCTCACAACCAGCTGTAATGAGATCTGGTTCCCTCTTCTGGCCTGCAGGCTTGCAGAAGTGTCAGAAGTTCAAGGTTGTTGGCCTGGCCACATCACTACTTCCTTTCCCTGACATTGATTCTTAAAACCTAACCTAAAAAATAAAGTTAAAAAAATAAAAAGAATGAAAAGGAAAGTCAGATATGATAGCTCATGCAGTCAGAAGGCTGAAGCTGAGGGATTACCTTGAGTTTGAAGACAACCTGGGCTGCAGGATGAGATCCTGTCCCAAAAACCAAAGGAAAAGCCAGTCACAGTAGCTCATGTCTGTAATCTCAAAAGGCTGAGGAAGGGACTCTCACTGCCTACATAGTGATTTCTAGAACAGCCTGGACGACTGAGGAGGGCAGCCTGTCTCAGAAAAGAAGGAAAGAGGGCTTCACCTTGAGGCGCACACCTGTAATCCCAGCACTTGGAGGCAGAGCCGTGTGGATCTGTGAGTTCGAGGCCAGCCTGGCCTACACTATGGGTCCTTGTCTCAAAATAAATAAAAGATTTTTCACTCTGCCATAATATCTGTGGCTAGTTGAACAGAGTTTGGAAAGGAGAAATCAGATAATGACGGTTGTAGGGTGCACGATATGTGACTCATTTTGGTGTGGGACTTATTTTCCAGCTTGAAATTCCTCTGGACCCCGTACGTGTGCATGCTGGCCGCGTTTGGCGTCTGCTCCCCTGAGCTGTGGATGACACTCTTAAAGTGGCTTCGGCTGAGGACTGTGCACCCTATCCTGCTGGTGAGCCATTGTTTCCTGTGCAGTACTGCTTACCCACCAGCTATGTCAGATAAACACAGCAGGTGACCTGTCGGATGAATAGCTCTGACGGGGACCCCATCTGGGAAAGACTGTGGGGCTTTACACTGACTGCCAATGGCTGGTTGTTTCTGTCTGCAGTTTTCCTCATGTGCCAGCCATGGGTATTTTCCACTGCTTGTGTGTTTGTCTTGGGAAAATATTCCATTGACTGTGCACACATAGAGCCGTGAATTATCAGGAGGATGATTTCTGCTAAGAGCTGTTCTTCTGCCAGGTGGTAGTGGCTCACTCCTTTAATCCCAACACTCAGGAGGCAGAGGCAAGTGGATCTCTGAGTTCAAGGCCAGTCTGGTCTACTGAGTGTGTTCCAGGAGAGCCAGGGCACCACCACCCAGCTATGACAAACATTTTTAAAAGTTTTCTTCTCTTGTTCTTGTTCAGACTGGGTGCTTGGCTGGGTAGTGAAGGGTGATCTTGATCTCCTGGGTCTGTTGCCTTCATCTTCTCAGTGCTAGGATATCAGGGCTAAGGCCTGAATCTAGAACCTCCTGAGTGCTAGCCAGGTTCTCCACTGGCTCATCTGTACCCTGTTCTATGGTTTGTTCATTTGTTTTTGAGACGGGGTTGGATGTAGCTTGGCTGGCCTTGAACTCCTGATCTTGCTTCCAATACCCAAGTTCTGGGCTTATAGGTGTGCAACCGCCACACCGAGCTTTCAGTTTCATTTTGAGACAGGGCCTTTCTTTATAGCTCAGGTTATCCTCAGACTCACAGAAATCCTCAAAAAGTGGAAATACAACCATGAGCACTACTCTTGGCTTATAATTTTTGGTTTAAACAAATGCATTTCCATTTATGTACTTACAAAATAAAAGGGAAAAGTTGAAATGAATCCGTAATATGATATACCACTAGAATTTCTTCCTAACTGCTCTTATGGATGATAAGAATCATTTGTTTGCTTATATATATATATATATATATATATGTAGTTTATTTTATTTTTTAAAAAGAAAACAAACTCTTTTTTTCATTTTACATACCAGCCCCAATTCCTACCCCCTCCCCTCCTCCCCTCCTCCTCACCTCCATCTACTCGTCAGAGTTGCTAAACTACATTGCTTTGGGGAAAGTCCAAGGCTGAGCAAGGTAGCCATCCAAAGACATTTGTTTGTTTTTAAATGTTTAAGATACTATTGTAGCTTTTATTTATTTTTTAACTATATTTTTATTTATTCTTCGTGGTTTTCATGTTATGTATCCCAAACCCATTCATTTCACCATCCCTTCATATCCACTCTTTGCCCTTGCAACCATCCCCCTCCACCCCCCCAAAAAAAACCATACCAAAAAACACATAAAGTTTAAGAGAAACTGCTGTTGCCCTGTGTCATGGAGGTCCTGCAGCTTTGCTCTGCAGGGCCGGTCCCTTTGCGTGTTCCCACAGATAGCAGAAGAGGTGTAGCCTTCATTTCTACAAGATTTCCTACTGTGTTATGAAGGCCGCCTCAGGCAGCAGCATTCAACATGCATGCACTTAGACCCAGATACACCTGCCTACATAAATTAGAAAAGTCTTTATAAGTTTTACATATTTAGGGGCTAGAGAGATGGCTTAGAGGTTGAGAGCACTGACTATTCTTCCAGAGGTCCTGAGTTCAATTCCCAGCAACCACATGGTGACTCACAACCATCTATATTGAGATCTGATGCCCTCTGTTGGTGTTCAGGCAGACTTGCAAACAGAGAACATTGTAGATAATTAATAAATCTTTAAAAAAAGGTTTTACATGTTTGTTATTTGAAATATCACTATAGAAGTAATGTTTTCCAGTTTGTTCCATGAGGCAGAGTCACTTAACTGGCCTTAAATCCTCAATCCTCCTGCCTGTCTCAGTTTTTTTTTTTTTTGGTTTTTTTTTTTTTTTTTTTTTGGTTTTTCAAGACAGGGTTTCTCTGTGGTGGTTTTGGAGCCTGTCCTGGAACTAGCTCTGTAGACCAGGCTGGTCTCGAACTCACAGAGATCTGCCTGCCTCTGCCTCCCGAGTGCTGGGATTAAAGGTGTGCGCCACCACCGCCTGGCTTTGTCTCAGTTTTATAAATACAGGCAACCATAAATTCAGATCAACTAAACATTAACTTTTTTAGTATTTTAAAAGTTATTTTTTTAGAGATAGAATCACTTTGTGTAGACCAGATTGACCTTGAACTACCAGAGATTCCCCTGCCTCTGGCTCCAGAGTGCTGAGATTAAAGGTGCACACCACCATTCCTTGAAAAATTACCTATGTGTATATGTATGTGCTTTAGTGCATTTGTGTGCACGAATGTGCCTGTGGACATTAATGAGCTACCATGTTTCTGGGAACTGACCCCTGGTCCTCTGCAAGAGAGGTAAGCACCCTAACTGCTGAGCCATCTGGTTGTATTGAGATGGAGTCTCACTGTGTAGCTCTGGTTGGATTGGAGCTAGTTTTGTAGACAAGGTGGCCTTGAGTGCAGTTTCAGCTACTGGGATTAAAGGCCGTGTTGCCACGTTCCTCTTCCCTTTTTTGTTTGTTTTTTTTTTTGTTTTTTTGTTTTTTTTCGAGACAAGGTTTCTGGTCGGCCTTGATGTCACACATTTTGCCTCAGTGTATTTGAGAAGCACTCGTCCTCACTCACCTCCCTTTAGACCAGATGCCTGCTCAGGCCAGTCTCTGACTGAATGGGGGGCGTTGGTTTTTTTGGGACAGGGTTTCTCTGTGTAGCTTTGGAACCTGTCCTGGAACTAGCTCTGTCGACCAGGCTGGCCTGGAACTCACAGATATTCACCACCTTCTGCTTCCTGAGTGCTGGAATTAAAGACACAAGTCACCACCGCCCGGCTGTGATTGAATTTTTTTTTTTTTTGGATTTTTTCGAGACAGGGTTTCTCTGTAGCTTTTTTTTTTCGGTTCCTGTCCTGGAACTAGGTCTTGTAGACCAGGCTGGCCTTGAACTCACAGACATCTACCTGCCTCTGCCTCCTGAGTGCTGGGTTTAAAGACATGAGGCGGTGATTGAATTTTTAACTATAAGGATATTATCTTGGTCATAGTGTCAGTTTGAATACCTCTATATATTCTAAAATGTTTACTCATAACCCTTTTTGCTTTACTATTTTAGGCTCTTATTCTGAGCATGGCTGTGCCTACTATTATAGGTCTTAGTTTATGGAAAGAGGTAAGAAAACTGAATTTTTACTTTATGAAAATGTACTCATCTATAAAGTAATAAATGTATGTATGTATGTGTGTAGGAAGCTTCTATCAAGACATGGTACTAACAAATCTGATTTTATTTATTTATTTTCTAGACAGGGTTTCTCTGTGTGATAGTCCTGACTATCCTGGAACTTGCTTTGTAGACCAAGATGACCTTGAACTCAAAGGGATTTACCCACCCTACCTACCCTCCCAACCCCCATCCCCCAAGCTAATAGTGTATTTTTGGGTTTTTTTTTTGTTGTTGTTTTTTTTTTTCCTCAGTCATTGTACCTATAATTTCTTACGGCATTGACCTGAACTTTTAAAATGTTAAGGTCTCATAAGGCACATGAATGTGGCTTTGCCATTCAGATAGCTGGGAGTGAGAAGAAGAGAAAGTTATCTTCAAAATATCTCCTTCCTTCCTTCCTTCCTTCCTTCCTTCCTTCCTTCCTTCCTTCCTTCCTTCCTTCCTTCCTTCCTTCCTATTGATTTTATTGAGATCTACATTTTTCTCTGCTCCCCTCCCTGCCTCTTCCCTCCCTTCAGGCCTCTCCCATGGTCCCATGGGCCCAAGAAAATCTTTTCTTTTTCTACTTCCCATGTAGATTAGTTCCATGTATGTCTCTCTTAGAGTCCTCATTGTTGTCTAGGTTCTTTGAGACTGTGATTTGTAGGCTGGTTTTCTTTGATTTATGTTTAAAAACCACTTATGAGTGAGTACATGTGATAATTGTCTTCCTGGGTCTGGGTTACCTCACTCAATACGATGTTTTCTAGCTCTATCTATTTGCCTGCAAATTTCAAGATGTCATTATTTTTCTCTGCTGTGTAGTATTCCATTGTGTAAATGTACCACATCTTCCTTATCCATTCTTTGGTCAAGGGCATTTAGGGTTTTTCCAGGTTCTGGCTGTGACAAACAATGCTGCTATGAACATAGTTGAGCACATGTCCTTTTCTCACGATTGAGCATCCTTTGGATATATACCCAAAAGTGGTATTGCTGGGCTTTCAGGGAAGTTGCTTCCTAATGATCTTGGCCATTCTTACAGGTGTAAGATGGAATCTCAGAGTTGTTTTGATTTGCATTTCTCTGATGACTAAGGATGTTGAGCGTTTTCTTAAGTGTTTTTCAGCCATTTTAGATTTCTCTGTTGAGAGTTCCCTGTTTCGGTCTGTACTCCATTGTTTGTTTGTTCTTTTGATGACCAATTTCTTGAGTTCTTTGTATATTTTGAAGGTTAGTCCTCTGTCTACTGTGGGGTTGGTGAAGATCTTTTCCCATTCTGTAGGCTGCCATTTTGTCTTGTTGACCATGTCCTTTGCTTTACAGAAGCTTTTCAGTTTCAGGAGGTCCCACTTATTGTTTCTCTCAGTGTCTGTGCTGCTGGGGTTATATTTAGGAAGTGATCAAGCTGATATTGTTAATGCTGCTGCTATTGCCTTTTTTTATTCTTTCCCCACATTAGGAATCTAACAAAACAAATTTTCTCTTTCCCTTCCTTCCCTTCCTTCCTTCTTTTCTCCCCTTCTTTCTTTCTTCGTTCCTCCCCCCTCCCTCTCTTCCTCCCTCCCCCCCCCCCCCCCCCAGCAGTTCTTCACTATTTAGCCCTGGCTGGTTTAGAATTTATTATGTAGATTAGGTTGGCCTCCAACTCATTAGAGATCTGCTTGCCTCTGTCTCCCAGGTGCTGGGATTAAAGACATGCACCACCAATCTCTGCTTCCAAAACAAAACAAGTAAACAAACAAACAAAAAAAGTTTTGCTTTCATTTGCTTGTCTTTTTTTCCTTTTTTTAAATATTTATTATGTATACAATAATCTGTCTGCATGTATGCCTGCAGGCTAGAAGAGGGCACCAGACCTCATTACAGATGGCTGTGAGCCACCATGTAGTTGCTGGGAATTGAACTCAGGACCTTTGGAAGAGCAGGCAATGCTCTTAACCTCTGAGCCATCTCTACAGCCTCTCATTTTCTTGTCTTTTGAGACAAGGTCTTACCACGTGGCCCAGGCTGGCCTTGAATTTGTGGTCACCCTCCCGACTTAGCTTCTCAGGTGCTGGGCCTGCACACATACCGTCTCATCAGCCTGAGCCTTTCTTCCATGCCATTGTACATGCTCACCATTGACAAAAGTGTCCAGGAATAAGTAGGTCTTAATATTTAAACAGATTTTGGTAAGTTCACTTTTAATATCTGAAATGAAAAAGGTTTTGGCTTAAGAGAATGTAATGTAACAGGAAATTAATTGTCAATAAACCTGAGAAGTATTTGTCTTGGAATTTTAATTCTTTAGTATGTCTATGCATGAAAGCTGTAACTGATGATTGCAGGGCACTGAAAGTCTAAGCATTGAGGAAATACAGAATTATTTAGGATGAAATAAGTCAGTGGAAACGGCAGAGACCAGGTAGTTTTGCTAGGTCAGCAGTATTTGGAGTTAGTCTTTTGAAATACTTTGAAACAGTTTTAAACTTTCCAGTTACTTACACCTCTGGGTATTTTGTTTTGTGTTTTAGTTTTTTCCGAGATTAATTACAGAGTTAACAGAACTACAGGAATTCTATGATCCAGATACAGTGGAGCTCATGACCTGGATAAAGTAAGGACCACATTCCCAAGACTATTGCTAACTGTCATTAACCAGTTTTTGTGTGCCACCTCATGAGATAAGGGGCAGTATTCAATGAATTGTTCTCCCCATTCAGTAAACCTCAGGAGCCATCACTCTGTACTTCTTTATGTTGACACGCACTGGTAAGTATGAAAGTGGAGGTTTGCAGCCCTCCTTTGTACACAGCGGAAATGTGGGCCGGCCTCCAGGGACAGACATTCTTTACTTACTAGTCAGCCGAAGGTGGATGACTCTGTGACTCAGGAAAGTCTGTATTGTTGGGAAAAGCATCGAATAACAGCATATCCAGAATAGCCGTGCTTCCTCTGCTTGTGAGCTCTCGGTTAGAAACAACCATAACAATAGAAAGGCAGGTTCATCTCTGAGTTTGTACTAATGGATCTGAACTCACAAGTAGTGGCACAGTGGGAAGATTCTCCCGGCCTCGGCCAGCTCGGGTGGGACTGGATGGTCTGAGGTGGCCTCCTCTGTTTGCTGGTTGTCAGCTGAGATCAGATTGACTGGGCCTGTGGTCTAGTGGTCTGTGCAGGTGGTTTATGAGGTCGTAGCTGGAGAATTCCCAAGAGAAAGAGTGGCCATGGTTCAGTGGAAGCTTGCTGTCTCTAATAGTGTGCTGGGATAAAACACCATCACTGAAGAAAGGCAGGCATGAATGTGCAGGCAGGAGCTGATGCAGAGGCCATGGAGGAGTGCTAGAGACTCACCTGCTCTTCATGGCTTATTCTGCCTGCTTTTGGGGGAGAGAGCCAGGGTTAAGACAGGGTTTCTCTATGTAACAGCCCTGGCTGTCCTAGAACTACCTCTTGTAGACCAGGCTTGTCTCGAACTCACAGAGATCCACCTGCCTCTGCCTTCCAAGTGCTGGGATTAAAGGCGTGCACCATCACTGCCCAGCTACCAGGCCTGCTTTCTTACAGCATTTAGGACTGCCTTCTCAGGGGTGAACTGGGTCCACACACATCAATTATGAATCAAGAAAATCTACCGCAGACTTGCCAATCGTATGGAGACATTTTCAATGAATCCCTCCCCCCAAATATGTCTCTAGCATGTGTCAAGTTGACGTGAAACTGGCCACTATTGCTTGGATCACTATGATCCAGGAAATCTCATGGCTAGGATTCGTATTTCCCTCCATGTCCACGGCTAAGGGAGAGAGTTACTGCAGCCATTTTTATGATCAGTCTGCTCCTAGATAGACTTCCAGATAACTATGTTGGAAGTTGTTAAAGATCAAGTGAAGGAACAAAACACAAAAGAAGTGGCGAAACACTTTTTAAAAGTCCTAGAAGAGGCTGGTGGTTGTGGTGGCGTTCGCCTTTAAGCCCAGCACTTGGTAGACAGGCAGGTGGATCTCTGTGAGTTCGAGGCCAGCCTAGTCTTCAGAACAAGTTCCAGTACAGGCTCCAAAGCTACAGAGAAACCCTGTCTCACCCCTCACCCCCAGCCGCAAAAAAAAAAAAAAAAAAAGTCCTGGAAGAGCCAAACCTGGAATCTATAGAATGACAAGTTTGTTTATGAAATGAGTGAATAAAAGTGAGACTAGCTCTTTTAATGCAGTCTTACTTATAAAGGCATTCTTTATATAAAAATGTTTTTAGGTCACCTTAACCATTGTTACTTATACTTAATCCCAGCACTCGGGAGGCAGAGGCAGGCGGATCTCTGTGATTTCAAGACCAGCCTGGTCCACAGAGCTAGTTCCAGGACAGCTAGGGCTACACAGAGAAACCCTGTTGGGGTGTGTTTGTGTGTTTTGGGGGGGGGGGACACGGCAAAGACTTGAACAGTTGGATGTTGTATAATTGGGTAGTTGTCTGATTATAATTATTTTGGCTTAAGTCTGTTTCCCTACTCCTTAGTCTTCCATTGGCCAGGTGCTGTTCCTTTCCTTCTGGAGCTTAGCTCTGTGCACAGTCCATAGTAGCCAGGTACTGAATAGCACAGGTAGTGAATAGATAATTGAGGGCGGCTGGGGTACAGCTCAGGTAGATTGCATTTGTGCTTGCGTCTTAGGTAGGGTCTGTTGTGAAGAGACTCCATGGCCATGGCAACTCTTATAAGAAAGACATTTAACTTACAGTTTTAGAGGTTTAGTCCATTGTCATCGTGGCAGGGAGCATGGTGGTGTGTAGGCAGACAAGCTGCTAGCTAGGTCTTGATTAGAAAGCAACAGGAAGTGGTATGTCCCACTGGACCTTATCTTGAGCATTTCTGAGACACACTTCCTCAAGGCCATACCTTTCTTCAACAAAGCCATACCTAATAGTGCCTCCCTATGAGCTTATGTGAGCCAATTGCACTAAAAGTGCCACAGCATGTGTGTGTCATGATATGTGTGTAAAAGTCAGAGGACAAGTTATTGCCACTGTATGGGTCCTGGGGTCAAGCTCATGGCTTCAAGTTTGGCAGCAAGCATCTTTACGTGCTGAGCCCTTCCTCCAGGCTGATAAGTACTCTCTGATCCTACGCAGAGGTGTGAAGTTTCATCCTAGCACTGTGAAAATAAATGGGAGGAGGGAGGAAGTGATTTGTTGGTTCCACCCTGTAAGTGGACTCTGTGGAGTGGTCCACACTGCTGTCGACAGGAGCAGCAGGACGGTGGATGGATGTGGAAGGATTTGATTCATGTGGATTAATGTTTGCAGAACAGGGATGTTTGCAGAGCCAGCTACCCTCTCTGATGTAGTGTATTCTTGTTTCTTACCTCCAGTCCCTTTGATTTTAAGAATTTCCTTATCTTCAGTACTTAAAACAGCCGGTGGCATAAAGTAGATGTTCAGTCTAGCCTGCTCTTTAGTAATACATAGTGAAGTGAGCCGCACTGACGGTGAGGGCTGTGTGCTGTATATCGCAAGGAGCTAGTATGGGAGAGTTGGTATAAATGAGCGATCCTAAAGCGTATGGTAGCATATTGCACTTTATCATGTACTCTCTGGTTCTTCATAGGAGACAAGCTCCAGTTGCAGCCGTGTTTGCAGGAAGCCCGCAGTTAATGGGTGTGATCAAGCTGTGTACCGGCTGGATGGTGACGAGCTTGCCACTTTACAGCGATGACGATCTTCTCAAGAGAAACGAAAACGTAAGCCACTTCAGGTTCTACGTTTGGGTGTTTTATTGTAACACTATGTTTTAATCTTGTTCTGTACTGCTACGTGCTTCTTGATAGCTAGGGAAATCCAGTTTGAGAAGATGTGGTTCACTTTAGTTTCTAGAAGTTGTTGGCAGGTTGACACAGGAGAGCCACTGTGAATCTGATGCCAGTCTGTGCTCCATAGTGAGTTCCAAACTAGCCAGACCATAGCAGGAGACAGAAAACAGGTGAAAGTTGTTGCTTAATTCACCCAAGAGAGAGCCCAGGATAAAAGTGCTAAGCTCTCTGTTTTGTGAGGGGTTGCTGCACTTTGTAGTTTCTGTAACGCTGTCAGTGGAATGGCTGGATAATATTACAAAACTGGGCACCAACCTTCCAAAGTATCATGGTTCTCACATTGTTGAAGAAAACTGTCATTTCCTATCTCAATAGGTGCTGATAACATAGGAATGTAATCTGGACGTTTGTGGAGCTAGAGAGAGGGCACAGCGAGTAATTTGCTCGCCATCAAGTGTGAGCGCCTGAGTTTGCAGCCAGAGCAGCCATGTTAAGGACCAAGTGTGGCCGGGCGGTGGTGGCGCCTTTAATCCCAGCACTCGGGAGGCAGAGGCAGGCGAATCTCTGTGAGTTTGAGACCAGCCTGGTCTACAAGAGCTAGTTCTAGGATAGGCTCCAAAACCACAGAGAAACCCTGTCTCAAAAAACCAAAAAAAAAAATCGGATCTCTGTGAGTTCGAGACCAGCCTGGTCTACAGAGCTAGTTCCAGGACAGGCTCCAAAGCCACAGAGAAACCCTGTCTCGAAAAAACAAAAACAAAAACAACAACAACAACAAAAAAAGGACCAAGTGTGGCAGCCTGCACCTCTGTCCCAGTGCTGGGAGTTAGGGACAAGATCCTTGAGGCGTGATGACCACCTGCTTTAGCCCAGTCAGGTACATCCAGATTGAATGAGAGCCTGTCTCAAATAAGGTGGAGTGCTGGGGAGGAGGGGTTGAAGGTGGGCGGTGGTGGTGCACAGCTTTAATCCCAGCACTCAGGAGGCAGAGGTGTAGGGATCTACAAGGCCAGCCTGGTTTGCAGAGCAAAGCTCCAGGACAGCTAGGGCCATTACACAGAGAAACTCTCTCTCTCAAAAAAACAAAAATAGAAACAAAAAAAAAAAAAAAAAAAGGCAAGAGATTGATGTATGCTCCTGCCCCGCCCTTCATGAACGCATATGTACTGTTTTGATTTATCCAGACATGTTTGCATCCTTATAATGCAAGATATTTGGAAGATGGAGGCAATTTCAAGATCAAACTAGGAAAGAAGCAATTGCTTTGGGAAAAAGAAAATGTAACTCAATGGTGCTGTTTGCCAGGCATTCCTAAGTCTTTGGGTTCAGTCTTCAACTACCCTACCTGTGGGGTTCCTTCTGCTTTATTTTATCGGTGTGGGCTTTTATAAATTATTCTGTATAACATCAGAATGTGGTTTAGAAAATGTCTTTTTTTGAATCTTATGATTTAAATGATAAATTTGGGGGCTGGAGAGATGGCTTAGTGGTTAAGAGCACTGACTGCTCTTCCTTAAATCCTGGGGCTCAATTCCCAGCACCCACATAGCAGCTCACACTGTCTATAACTCCAGTTCTAGGGGACTCAGTGTCCTCTTTTGGTTTTCATAGGCATCAGGTACACTCATGGTGCACAGACATACGTGCAGGCAAAGCATCCATATACAACAAATAAGAAATAATTTAAAAAGGGCTGTGGCTTGGGAATTATCCACCATCCCAGGTTTCCACTCAGGCAGCCCATGGCCTGATAGGCCTTCAGGCCTATCATAGGCAAGAGAAGAAAGCAAAAGAAAGCTCTCACTTCAACACAATGAAACCCCCTCTTCCCCATATCTCAACCTCACCACACCCACAGGGAACTCCCTTCTTCACAGAGAAGGAGGTAGGGAGCTGTGAATTGGTTGTTAGTTTCTGAATTTTACCAAATAAAGTAGACTCTAAAAAGAAAAAAAAATAATTTAAAAAATATTTAAAAAAAGAATAGTTATGGTTCGTCCTACTGAGGAGAATTAAATTACCAAAACAGTAAAACTTCAAAAGGCCTATTTTTGTTTTTTTGTATTTAGAAAAAGGGTCTCAAGTTGTATGTGTAGTCAAGGTTACACCTGCAAGTACTGGGCTTATGAGAACGTTCCACTGTGCTCAGAATGTACTGTTAGGTTGTGATTGTCTGTTCATGCATGTACATACATGTCCATTACAAAGAGTCCAGAGGCAGGAGGAATTAGTATGCCTACAAACCTAAGAATTCATTACACATTCGGTCATTGAAGACTAGTGTGATGCTTGTTTGGAAATGGAATATGAGTGATTGTGTGCTGAGACTTCTTTGTACCAACTAGAAAGTGAGGCAGGTTCTGTGAGCCTGTGGAGGAATTTTGGTTGCCCTTGAGGCAGTTGAGAAACCTGTGTTTAGAGTTGACTGTTGCCAGGTGGCTCCTCACGTCTCTAATCCTAGCTTTTGGGAAACAGAGGCAAGGATTGCAGTAAGTTCAAGGCCAGCCTGGACTATAAGTAAAACTTTGTGTCATTCAGCCAAGAAAAAAAAGTTTAGAAAAGGGACAAAGGGGAAGTTAATTATAGCAACCAGAGAACAGAGGGACCCAGGCAGGAAGGACAGAGGGAGGTGAACCTACAGGTGGTCTGGTTGATGTTTGCTGTGCTTCAGAGAAAGGGTGGTGTTGGGTAGAATATGGACAGAATTCCTAAGAAACCATCAACTTTAGCTTTATGTTTTTGAGACAGAAATCTCACTGTGTAGCCCAGGCTACCACAATGCCCAGCTTCTTTGTCTTCTTTTGATAGGACTTTTCCCCAGTATGGTGTTTCAGAATCAGTTATAAATATTTGTTTTATGTTTTATGGAACTCAGCTCTAAGAATAGTAATCATATTTTGTTTTATTTTGTTTTTTCAGAGTTTGCCTTCCTTTATGGTGTCTAGTCAGTAGTAGTTACTGGATGATTTTATCTAATCACAATAGTGCAGATGAAACAGGGTTTCTAGTAAGAAAGCATCTCTAGCCTATAATGCAAGACTCATCTTTGTATGATTTCTTACACATTGTCAGTTCAGGAAGACTGCCTGGAGAGGACTGTCTAGAGACGTATTTGGTTGCATCACTAGGGATAGAATTCTGTGAGAATGGAGCAGGTGCAGACCAGAGGTGCTGGTAAGCACCCTTCACTGGGTAGGATAGCCCCTGTACTGTCCCCAGAATGAGGTATTTGGTCCGAAGTTTTTATCATACAAAAGGTGGAAATTCTTCTAGTCTCTTAGTAATGTTGCCGTTTCGCAGAATTTTATTTAAAAGATTTTTGTTTAATTTTTACTTGTGTCTGAGTTCATTTGGAGACAGAAGGGTGCATCAGATTTAAATTTTGAAAGGAAGCTTTTTTTTTTTGAAACAGGGTTTCTCTGTAGCTTTGTAGACCATGCTGGCCTCGAACTTTCTGAGATCTGCCTGCCTCTGCCTCTCAAGTGCTGGGATTAAAGGCGTGCACCACTACCACTCAGCTGGGCAAAATACTTGTATAGACAATTTTTTTCAAAAAAGGAAAAAGGTGACTAATTTGCATATGAAAAGGTACATAACTTCATTAACCATCAGGAAAATAAAAGTCAAATCCACAACTAGATCCCTCTGCAGAGCAGGTAAGATAGCTAAAATCCAAGGGACACATATGCCAGGCTTGGTGGTGTACACCTTTAATCCATCACTGAGGGTTATGGGGAATAGGGCAGCCTGGTCTACATAGCAAGGTCAAGGACTGCCAGGGTTGTGTGGAGACTCTGCCTCAAAAACAAACAAAAAGGACAAACAAGTATTACTTAGGATTTAGATAGCTGGAACCGAACCCTAGACACAGTTTGAGGGAAACTAGTCAGAGGCTTCTCAAAGTCCTGGAGGAAAGGAAGATGTGTGCCCTGCACAAACTCCTGTGTGAACACTCATGTTCATTATTCCTAATGCCCCCCAAGTACACGCAACCAAACCGCTTACTAACTGATGATAAACAAAATGTCTTTTCCTTGTGTTAATAGAATAAATATTTGACTCTGAAAGATTATATATTATATATCTTAAATATGGATGAGTTAGGCAAATTTTGTGCCAAGTGGAGGAAGTCGATCACAAAGGATCCCATGTTATAGACCCATGGGTGTCAAGTGTCTAGAATCGATACTTTTCTAGAGACAGAGTAAATTATTGGGTAAAGAGGGCTAGGGCAGGTGGGTTGGGCGTGATCAATAGGATCCACACCTTCTTTGGGATGATGTAGATGATCTAAAGTTGTGTCCGTAGGTGTGCGACTTTGTAAATATACTAAAAACCACTAGTTAGTGAATTATATGTGATTGAATTGTTTTTTATAATTGTATGTATACCTGGTGGGGGCATGTGCATGTGAGCACCGCCATCTGAGGGGTCCTAAAGAGGACATCATACGCCCTGCAGAGGGAGTTACAGCCATTGTGAGCTACCTGACTAGATACTGGCCATCTGCAGGAGCAGGTCATGCGCTTAGCTGCTGAACCAGCTCTCCATCCCTGTGTCTTATTAAAGCTGTGCAAGTTTAATTAACAGGTGCTTTCAGTGTCTTTTAAATTTTGTCTTAATTATTTCCTTTTAGATTTACCAGATCTATTCAAAGCGATCTGCTGAGGACATTTATAAGATACTAACATCTTACAAAGCTAACTACCTAATTGTAGAAGACGCCATCTGCAATGAGATGGGAACCATGAGGGGCTGCAGGGTTAAAGATTTATTAGATGTTGCAAATGGACATGTAAGTAACCATTTGAAAAGCTGATTGTTTCTTTGAAAAATGACTTGGCTTGGCCTTATAATCTTCCTACATGAATTTTCGCTGCTGCAGCAAGTAACCCTCACACTGCTACCTAGTAACCAAGGAGGCCGCAGGGGAGTCTGCAAGTCCAATAACCAGTACCGACAGGAGTAGATGCTTTTACTCCTGCAGGACTTGAGGAAAAGATGAATAGATCACTCTGAGTTGTAGGGCAAATTCTGTCTAGGCTATAGCCAGGATTTCTTTCTTTCCCCTTCTGAAATAATCAAGTTCGTCTTAATAAGCCAAGACGAGTTTGTAGGTGAAGAACTTATTCTCACATTGCCGTCTTTCAGCATTGGAGAGGTGGCTCAGCATTTCGAGCCCCTCTTGCCCTCATCAGAGGACCTAGGTTCAGGTGTCAGGCCTCACATAGCTGCTCACAACCTCCTGTAACTCAGTCTGAGGTGTCTGGTGCCCTCTTCTGTCCTCTGAGCACACTGCATGCGTGCAGGGCACACATGGGGCTCGTGTGCGTGGGGCACATGCCCTTCATGCATCCAGTCAGTATCCTCAGACAAAGTACACACATGGAATAAAAATAAATCTTAACATATTTCCCATTTTCATGTCTTCATGACCCAGTAAGCTTGCATTGTAAACTTATGTGTGTATTTTGAATATTCTCAGGGGTGCTTGATAAGGTGATTTTGGTTTATTGGTGATAGATTTTTTTTTCAAATTTTATTTTAATCCCGACTGCAGTTCCACACCCCCCTCCCCAATCCACTCCTCTGTTTCTGTTCAGAAAGGGGCAGGCTTCCCATAGGTATTAATAAAGAATGGCATATCAAGTTGCCTTTATGTTATTTTGGAGCCCACTTCTTTATTATTTCTTTCATGTGTTGCCAGATGTGGGCTTGAGCTACTTTACTATTGGCATTGGTTGTCTGGAATAGGTGTACGATATTATAGACACGAGCAAGCATGGGGCAGCACACACACACACACACACCCCATACATGGATGTAATGGAAAACCCACAGAACTTAGGTTTAGTTGTGCTGTGGTGGTGAGCACTGTAGATGGGAATGTAAAAGCCAAACACTAGGCAGTGTCACGTGTGTGCTTGCTTACTAGGAGACTGCATAGGCGGGAGATGGTATGTTGATTTTTCATCCTTAGAAGCTGTGTAAGTGCCGGGCGGTGGTGGCGCACGCCTTTAATCCCGGCACTTCGGAGGCAGAGGCAGGTGGATCTCTGTGAGTTCGAGACTAGCCTGGTCTACAGAGCTAGTTCCGGGACAGGCTCCAAAACCACAGAGAAACCCTGTCTCGAAAAACCAAAAAAAAAAAAAAAAAAAGAAGAAGCTGTGTAAGTGAGTTCTTCAGAGCACTGGTGACAGGTGATAGAAACAATGTCAGCTAAATTTTAGTATTAAATCCTTTACAAACTGCAAATATTTTATGCTTATTTCTTGGTCAGAGTTCAGGAATTCAGTGGTCATGAGGACATAGGAAAAGGCTTAAATTTGCTAAACAGCATGAGGTATTTTATAATCATGTTTAGCAGGTAATTTTCATATATATATACTAGTACAAGGATTATATTCCTCATAAATTTAGTAAGTTTTTTATATTGTTTATTATTTTTTGATAGGTGCTTTGTGAAGAAGACAACAAATTAACTTTTTCAAAGTACGGACGGTTTTGTCACGAGGTCAAGATTAACTATTCTCCGTATGTGAACTACTTTACTCGTGTGTACTGGAACAGGTCCTACTTCGTGTATAAAGTCAACACTGTGATCTCCTTCCAGTCTTGAGAATAGCAGAGCCTTCGCGTCAAAGACTGCTACTTGAAGTCCCACGCAGGGTTCTGGACCTGCACAGTGTCCTGCAGGTGGTGGGATGTCTGAACTGCTGCTCCTCCTCCCACGCCTGCTGCTGATTCCTGGGTTGACCGTTTTGTTGGAAGTAGATCAGATGCTGCTGTCTTAGTAAAATGTCAGATCCAGCACAGCAATCTTCCTGACAGCTTTCTTCCTTAGTACATGATTTAAAGATTTCCTGTCACATCATCTCCTCGTGAATCTTATCTATCATAATATTGATCTTTAATTTGGATATTTTTCAAGGTCAGTGTTTACTTCAAAAGCATAATTTTTAATAAGTATTTAGTGTGATTTAATTCTATAGTAGAAGAGGAAATTCACAAAGCAAGTTTGTAACAGTTGTGAATTTTTTACAATTAAAAATAATTTA